>NW_024100558.1:1425000-1695876 GCF_016545835.1 Crotalus tigris
GTACATGGAGTAAAATTCTTAGTTGTAAATGAAGAAGAAGATCATAATAATTAAGATATAGTCATAAATAATTCCTATCTGAGAAGGGACTAAAAGTTAGCAGATGAATTATTCACTGTGAATAGTTTGCTTAAAACTAATTACAGCAATCAGTCACTAGAGAACTATTCAGATGTGTGTGTGCATTTGTGTGTGTGTGTGCCTGTGTGTGTACTATATTAGGATGTACAAGCTGGAAATTTGATTTTCAGTAGTAAGTTTCTTCCTTTCCATTTCCACAGTAATCTACCATGAATCCATAAACATTAAGTATGTTGTTGTTTTTGTTAATTGCGAAGTCATGTCCGACCCATCGCGACCCCATGGACAACGTTCCTCCAGGTCTTCCTGTCCTCTACCATCTTCTGGAGTCCATTTAAGTTCACACCTACTGCTTCAGTGACTCCATCCAGCCATCTCATTCTCTGTAGTCCCTTTCTTCTATTGCCCTCAATCTTTCCCAGTCCCCTTCTTCTATTGCCCTCAATCTTTCCCAGCATTAGGCCCTTCTCCAGTGAGTCCTTCCTTCTCATTAGGTGGCCAAAGTATTTGAGTTTCAACTTCAGGATCTGGCCTTCTAAAGAACAGTCGGGGTTGATCTCTTCTAGGACTGACCGGTTTGAACGCCTTGCAGTCCAAGGGACTCCAGGAGTCTTCTCCAGCACCATAGTTCAAAGGCCTCAATTCTTTGGTGCTCAGCCTTTCTTATGGTCCAACTTTCACAGCCATACATTGCAACTGGGAAAACCATGGCTTGGACTATACGCACTTTTGTTGGCAGCGTGATGTCTCTGCTTTTTAGTATGCTGTCTAGATTTGCCATAGCTTTCCTCCCCATTTCTTGGCTGCAGTCCCCATCTGAGGTGATCTTGGAGCCCAGAAAAATAAAATCTGTCACGACCTCCATTTCTTCCCCGTCTATTTGCCAGGAATTGAGAGGGCCGGATGCCATGATTTTGGTATACATTTCTCATATATGCACATTTCCATACATATTTATTTTAGCCATTTTGTTTATATAAAAATTTTCAAAAATAATGCTTACATTAATGATTGCAACTTCATCAAATTTTCTTTCATATCTACATTCTGGATTCCATATATATATATATATATATATATATATATATATATATAATCACAAATGTTGAAGAATTAAAAATTTTGTGACTAAGTGGTAATGAAAATTCCCAAAAGACTGTTCTGTGAAAATTTCAAATGAATGTTAATCTTATTTTTGCTAGCATTAAATCATTTTCACATTCAATCATATCTGTTCAATCTATAAGGATAACATGAGGGAAGAGTTTGTAGTATACTGCATGAGGAACTCTCTGACAGACTAAGGAACAAAAAGGATGAGTTTAAAAAATGGGAACATGAGCACGTAACTGGAAGAGCAACCAGTAAATAGCCTGACTCTGCAAGAATAGATTCAGAATGAACTAAGACTTGTAATGAATGCCACAAATAACACAAAAAAAGTTATTTCAATATATAAGGAACAAGGAAAAAAGTAAAAGATTATTGGTCCACTAACATAATAATTATTGCTCCACTAATGGGAGAAGATGGCAAGAAGGGGATAGGCAGCAGGAAGGAAGTGGAACTTTTCTGTCTTCACAAAAAAAGGAAAAAAAATAGTCCAACTAACACAGAGTGCCATGAAGGGGAAAAGGTTGACTTAATCTTCAAAGCTCCTGAGGATAAGGCAAGCAGCAATGGGTGGAAGCTTGTTAAAGAGAGATGGAATCTGGAATTAGAGAAATTTCCTGACAGTGAAAACAATTAATCAATGAAACATCTTGCCCCCCGGACTTGTGGGTGCTCTATCACTGCACATTTTGAAGGAAAGGTTGGACAACCATTTGTCTGAGATGATATAAGGCAGTGGTTCTCAACCTGTGGGTCGGGACCCCATTTGGGGTCGAACGACCATTTCACGGGGGTCGCCAAACAATGCAGTCCGCCATTTTTTTCCCCTTTTCCTTAGCTGTGCTATTCCCTTTTATTCTAATAATCTTCTAATCAAGGAGAGAAGCAACCTAGAACTAAGGAGAAACTTCCTGACAGTGAGAACAATTAATCAGTGGAACAGCCTGCCTCCCAGAAGCAGTAAATGCTCCAACACTGGAAGTTTTTAAGAAGAGACTGGACAGCCATTTGTCCGAAATGGTGTAGGGTTTCCTGCCTGAGCAGGGGGTTGGACTAGATGACCTCCAAGGTCCCTTCCAACTTTACTATTATTACTATTCCTATTACTATTGGCTTTTGAAAGCCAATAGAATAGACTCTCTTGAATAGAGCCTAATTCTATTGGCTTTCAACAGCCAATAGGAATTGTCCAGGCTGTCTCTGCCCTGCTGAGCCCGCCAAAAGTCCCATTCTGCAAACGGTGCTGCACCAGTTGAGTAGTCCTTGACTTACGACCAGTTGAGTAGTCCTCGACTTACGACCGGTTGGAGGTCGTGGCATTAAAAAGGTTGAGAACCACTGATATAAGGTATCCTGCCATAGGCTGGACTAGAATATCTCCAAGGTCTCTTCCATGATTCTATTCAATTCTATATAGTATATACATATTTCCAGATGATGGTAATTCAGACAAAAACATTGATTTTTTTTAAATGTTGAATAGTAACTACAACAAATAACAAAAATGTTGGAAGAATTCAGATGTTTAAATAACTAAGTATCTTGGGCAGAATAAGACTGGGTATAATCAAGAATACCAGTAGCTCACAGAAGACAACAGTATTTCTTCTTTTAGAACTCACTGACGGAATAATATTGCAAGAAAATTAAAAGCCAATATACTATTCCAAAAGCAGTCTTTTTTTTCAAGGCTTTTTATTATTATTTTTTTCAAAATAGTAAAGGAGAATATAAACTAAAATTTAAAAGAAAAGTAGAAAGTGTAGAAAGGGAAAGAAAGAAAGAAAGAAAGAAAGAAAGAAAGAAAGAAAGAAAGAAAGAAAGAGAAAGAAATTTCAATTTTCTTTACAGCAACTGAAAACAAACTTGATAGCTTCTTACCCACTTTAAAGTTAATTTTATATAGTCCACTTCTTCACATATTCCAACCCTTATCCCCTCATCAATCTCAAAAAATCATTAACATTTTTATCCAATGTCAGCATGGAGAATTTTATAGAAATATTTCTTATTTTAATCTTTATCAAACAAGTCAAATTTATATTTTTATAGTTGCTCAATATTCTAACATTCTTTATCCATTTTTTTAAAAAGTATGCAGTATATACAGTACATACATTTACAGTGTGTACACACACATGTATTCAGCTACATATATATTTTAACACATTTACATAACTATCATTTTAACCTATTGTATTTTGAATAAATGACTTCCATATTTCACTATATTTATCCATTTAAAGTCTATGTCTACAGGCAATATACTCAGAGGTAGCAAGTGCAATAAGATCTCTTGATCCTTTATTTAACATTAAGATACTATCATAGAAATTGATCTCCTTCTAAATCTACTTTCCCTTAACTCAAAAGTTTTCATGTCTTCAACAGCCCTCTTTTGTAAGTTCAGTAATAGGTTAGTTTCCAGGTCAGTTTTCATTTCTTAATATTTATATTTCCACTCTAATTTTCATCTCCGTCTTCTAGACCACATCTTCTTTTTTATTTACCAGGATTTCTGCATGAGATATAATTTGTTTTACTTCTTCATTCTGTAGAGTCTTCCAAATTATTCTTTTTTGTATCTTTTATTTCTTCTTTAAGATGTCTTTTGAATAATGCATTCACACATTTTAAAAATATTTCTGGGTATAAAGACAGCTAAAGTATCTTTAAACAAAGGATGTGGCAAAAAGTTTTCATTCTGATGATTGCTTTTAGCAGTTTGTTAAGTGAAAAGCCAAATCTATTTAATTTGCTATACTGGGTTAGCTCATCTTAATGTTTTGTTGACAGTTCTTGCAGTAGCCAAATATATAAAACTTGTGATGTCCATGTAGTGTGAGGATAATCAATATAGTTAGACACATCTTTTTTTTTTTCATGGAGAACTTTTGAATTCAACATAATTCCATTTTAAAATAAAGGAATAGAGAAGCTCAAAAAACAGATTAACTTTACTTTTATGGAAGGATGAAAGTGTAAAAATGTGTTGCTAGATTCTTTGCCACCCTAATTATCTTCCAGTAACATATAAACAAGGTGATAAAGGAATAATTAGGATTGTACTAAAAGAAAGTTACCTTGACTGATAGTGTTATTTTTTTTTTTCCTGTAGAATATGTATCCTAATCTTTTTTTTTTTCATCCTATGGAATGTCATGTCTGGATCTTATTATTTAAAAGAGCCAAAGAATAATTGTTATTTAAGTTACTTCAACAACAATCATAGAAACATTTTTTAAATAAAATTAAATTGCAAAAATAGTTTGTTAAATGGCAGACAAGCATGCTTATGAAAAAAAGGCCTTTAAACATACACTATATAATTTAATTGTCTGATTATTTCTAATCATGTTTACTCAGAAGTAAGTTGCACTTCTACTTTGGATTTCTAGTATAGATGAACTCTGGAAATTGCAAATTGATATTTTCCTGCAGATGAGTTCATTTTGAAATATTTATCATTTTTTCTTCATCACCTTATCATTTCCATTTTTAGAATCATTCAGTTCTAAGTATTAAAACTGGAGTGTCAGAATGTAGAAGTAGTATTTTGTATGGAATTTGATTTTTCATATCAGGATAAAAATGGTGTAATATAGCTCAGTAGTGATTTTCCTTTTGCATTGTTTTCCACATACACTTCTCATTTTGATATTGCTGTCAGAAACCAGCTCATTTGGGGTTTGTGGATATATTGCACTGTAGAAATAAATATGAACTTCTATTCTCTGGAGTGTCATAAAAAGTATCTTGTCTGATTTGTCTTGAGTGACAGTATTTATGTTATTTTAGGCTTACATTTATTTTTGAAACTTTTCATAGTGATATATATATATATTGCTTTCAAGAATTAATGAAATAAAACAATATTATATTATTTTAAAGTGTTTTAAATAGATGGCTTGTAACTTAAGAAATTAATTTAAAATAAGGGTTTGTCTAAAATCTATATTACCAAGTGAATAAAGAATATGTAAAGCACCCAAAAAGGGAGTAACGTGAACTAACTTCAAATTAATACTATTTTCATTTTTTAAAAGTATTTCAAAACTTCATAGAAGCTTTAGTTCCTGTTCTAGAAATCTTTACTTTTATTCTTCAATGCTTCTAAAAGTAACAAATCAATTGCGGAGAACATATGTTCCCAACATAGTGCAAAACCTAATTTTAGAATAACTTTTCTTGACATTGAATGGAAGTGATTCCGACTTGTCTAGAAATTTAGGTTTGGGTCCTTTTGTTCTTATCAGTATACTGGCAATAGTTCCCCCCCCCCAACAATTTCCCCCAGCTACTTCATCCCATGTGTTTCCAGGGTTTACCAAGTTTTCTTTTGATCTTTTACACTGAGTTTGGAAAAGTCTTCTTCCCTCCAGGTGGTTTCTAATACATGGCACTCTTTAGGTAACACTTTTACAGCAGATCATTTTTTTAAAATGTGCTGGTCATTGACTGAACAAATATGTTGAATTAATGGATTTATTGGTTGATTTCTGGCAGATGTAATATATGTTCAGCAAAATTTACCAAGTGGTCTCTCATGGCGTTTTGTTAACTGCATATATCACCCTTTCATAAATATTTCCATTAGGGCGATCATAGTAGTTGATCCCAAGGATTTTTCATAAGGCAAAACTTATGGAATACACTGACATTTTTTTGCTGATTTGGTGATTTTCCAAATTTTGCTTGCACAGATTATTGTTGGCGTAATGATAGTATAGTCAATTTGAATATAGACCAGATTGGATGCATTGGAGCATTGATAATTTTCTAATTCTTCAGTTGAAGTCTATTTTGCTTCCTCCATCATTTCATAGTACAATTCCTAAATAGGTGGGCATCCAAAAACATATCTCATGACCTTTGAGCATTTCCAACATACATGGTAAAGCAAGTTGTTCTTTATTTTCACTCTCCATTTTCAAATGGATAATCATGTTATATAAATCAGGGCTTTTCAACCTTTTCACCCCATTGTACCACTTTTAGGATATGGCAACATCCGAGTACCACCCGTCGCCTAGCAAAGTGTCAAAAACCTGATGACCAAAAAAAAGTGATAAAAGTACAGGTAGTTCTTGACTTACAACAGTTCACTTAGTGACTGTTCGAAGTTACAATGGCACTGAAAAAGTGCTTCCCAAGCCACAGCACTCTTTCTCCTGTCCGAGGTTTTCATTGTTGTGAGCATTTCTGTTGAGGATTGGCAACATGGGTAGTGGGGGGTGTTTGGTTTTATTCTTCCCATCTGCTGGGTGGTTGCAACAGGTTTTGGTCATTTCACATGACCCTGGACACTGTGACCATCATAAATATGAATCAGTTGCCAAGCATTTGAATGTAAATCAGAAGACCCTGGAGATGCTGCAACATTCCAGCTGATCAGCGCTTCTTCTGGGCTCACAGAAGTGCCAGGATCAGTGCTGCTTTCCAGCTGATTGGTGCTTCTTCAGGGCTCAGCAGAAGCACTAGGCTCAGTGCAGAGCTCCAGCTGGAGCCTGGCGCTGATCCTGGCACTTACACTGAGCCCTGACAGCCCCGAAGAAGCACCAATCAGCTGGAAAGTGGCACTGAGCCTGGTGCTTCTGCTGAGCCCTGACAGCTCTGCAGCTCCAGTGATCTCTCGCTCAGGCTTGTGCGGTGCTACCACTGGTTCAGCTCATTCCCCTCCCCCGCTACCACTTTTGTAGGATGGTCGCATACCACTTGCCACCGATGATACATTGGCACCTGTACCACTGGTTGAAAAGCCCTGATATAAATATCCTAATTTATGCTAGGAGAGCAATAATATCTACAAACACTAAATATGTAGATCTGGAATCATCTTTCCATGGAGTAGTTACATTTGTTTACCCATAGCCTTTCTCATGATGATGTATGCAGTCAGAAGGAATAACAACAGTAAAATGAATAGTTACCCTGTTGTAATCCAGCATTAATCTTAAAACAAATCAGTGATGGCATTATCTGATTTGATACATTAACTGGAATTCATGTAGAGGATCGAATGCATTGATATAAGACTGGGAGAAATTACACATTCTTATGATTCTACAGTGGATATAGAAAATCTACACACCCCTGTAAAATGCAAGGTTTTTGATATGTAAAAAAAAATCAAACCAAGATAAATCACTTCAGAATGTTCCTCACTTTTTATATAACATACAAGTTGTACAATTCAATTGAAAAACAAACTGAAATATTTTAGAGGGGAAGATAACAATAAAGAACTAGAATAATCCCAGAAGTGCTTTTCCATGAGGCAACTGGACTTTCTTGTTTTTCTTTGAAGACATTTTGTTTCTCATCCAAGAATGCTTCTATTCTCCATCATCCAGTCAGAGCTGAAGAAGCTTCTTGTATGAGAACCAAAACAATAAAGTCCAGTTGCCTCATGAAAAAGCACCTTTGGGATAACTATGACCTGGATGACTGAGAATCTCTGTAGACAACTAGAATAATGTGGCAATGTGGCTCACACTCTCTTATAATAAGGAATGTGTCTGTTTCAGAATTAGTCAATCACATTCAAACTGATGGTAAATAGTAGTCAGCATATACCTGCCATCAGGAAAAACAAATAAAGTCCAATTGCCTTTTGAAAAAAGCATCTTTGGGTCAACCATGAAGAGGATGACTGAGAATCCCCATAGATACTGATTATAAATGGAAAGCCAAATGGGTGCTGAATGCCTAGACATAGGTAGACATATAAAAGACCCCATGATAAATGTGCCAGGCTTCTTTTAATTAGTTTAAGTTATATAAAGAAGTGAATTATGATGTAATTTTAGATATAGAAGATTGATTAGAATTATCTGTATAACTGCCCAGAGGAATATTGGAAGCCATTTCTTTACTTGTCTTTTCATGTTTTCTCTTCTTTTATTAACTTTTCTTTTGTATCTTTTTTGTCTCTTTTCTCTTTCTTTTCTTTTCTTTTACATGTATTTTATTTTTTTCTATGAATGTACTGAATATATGTGTGTGCGTGTGTGTGTCTTTGGTTATTTGGGTTTTCTCCCACGTCAAATTGGAAGTGTCTTGGCAATGTTTCGACGAAGTTCCATTCGTAATCTTCAGACTGGTGTTTTCGGCTTCTTGCTCTGAAGATGATGAATAGGACTTCATCGAAACATCGCCAAGACACTTCCAATTTTACGTGGGAGAAAACCCGAACAACCAAAGACCTACATATATATATATATATATATATATATATATATATATATATATATATATCTTTTAATATTTTTTAAAAAAAATAATAATGAAGTCTGTCAACCAGACTTGGAGAGTGAGGGATTAAAATGCTAAAGAGTTTATCCACCATATTTTTGATGTAGAGTTTAAACATTAAAGAACCTAAAATATACACTTGTTTGACGTCACTGTAGGTTGTCACTATGCCAGTAACCTAAGTCAAACCTTCTTTGAATATGCAGAATTTTGACAACTGCTCTAGCAGGTGACTTTCAGTAGATGAATACTCCAATTTATTCTCCAATTTCTCTCTAGAAACAGATGAAAGACTGTTTTAAAATCAATAAAATCGACATCCAATGCATAGAGACCACAACAGATCTGCTGAAGCATGATGGTAACAGCATGGTGCAGGAACTAATGAGACTGTTAAACAAATTGTGGAGTATATGCCAGATAAATCAAGAAAAGGACTGATTATCAAATTGCCAAAAAGGGATAATTCCACCAACTGTAACCACTGCAGAGACATCACATTGCTTTCAGGCTTCAGCAAAGTTTTCTGGATGCGATAGGCAGCAGAAGTTGGCTTCCACTGTATTAAAAACATTTTCTACTATACATAAGGGGTTTACAGTTATGGAACTAAATGGGTAGCTTCAGCTGCCACCCTCAGGTCATAAGCATTAGGGCTGGTCTTCTCTGCTGCAGACTACTGTGTCCTTGTATAGATTAACAGCCGCCATACTAGTAAGCTAGACTCCAGACTCAATGACACCATGAGAATTATAAGATGAAGTATTAAAACCACTTGAACTTGCTGGATTCCTGTTCTGAGCCACATAGCACCTCCAGATTTACAAAGGTAAGATCCACTAGTTGGAGACTACAGAAAAATTATGAACAACTCACTCCTACTGGTGCATGCTGACCTTCCTCATTTATCATCCAGAAGACTCAAATTCAGAAAGTCCCCATTGGCACTTCCACAACATCTACCCAAAAACTTTAATATTAATTATACAAAGTCAAATATACACACAATATTTCTTCCACTCATGGGAGATCCTCAAGATTTGCCACAAAAGATTGGAATCTTCCCATGATAGTGTAAAATCTCTCTCTCTCTCTCTCTCTCTCTCTCTCTCTCTTTCCACATAAACACACACACACACACACACACACACACACAGAGAGAGAGAGAGAGAGAGAGAGAGAGATCATACGAGAACAGTTGCACTGAAAATTCTGTTGCAGTGAGGCAGGAAAAAAAGAAAATTCTTCTCCAACTATGTCAACACTTCACAATCTTCTGTGGCAAATCATGAGGATCTCCCATGAGTGGAAGAAATATTGGAGAGAGGAGAAAATTCTCTTTAGAGTCTCTGTCTCTCTTAGCCAAATCCATTAAAGCTAAAAGAACAAAAAAGATAACTGACAGTTTTTCCACTGAATCATTTAAATACATTCGATCCCCTCTTGTTTTACTCCTCTTAGTTTTGATGTCAGTCATATTTTAAACTTTATAAATTGCATTACAATTTATAAAGGATTTTCTCTGGACCAAAAAACAACTCAGAAATCATTTCACAAACAAATTAGTTTTTTAAAAAAGTATAGGAACAGAATTTTGCCTGGAAGAACCTACTGCTAATTTCTTTTTCACCTCTGTATAATTCATTCCCTCTTCTGTAATCTCTATTCACATCATCCCTTTCATTTAGTCCACTTCCTAAATTCATGTAAAGATTTTTCCATTTCTCTTCTTCATATCCTTATCAAATGTTCTCTGCCTTCTTTAAGGACATATGTATGGATATACAAACATAAACATACAATATAAACAAGATGGAATTAGATATCATTGGTATGCTAAATATACAAAGTTTTGCTGGAGGCACATAACAAAACAGACCAAAATGATATATCTAATGATTATGGATGGTCACTTCAGATTAAACAAATAAACAGGCAGTAAACAATCCTTTAGTCAAGAAACTACCAACTCAAACAAACAAGCAGCAAACACAATCTAATCAATGAACTACCAAGGAGAAAATAATACTCCCACCAATACTGACCAAGCAAGCTACTGTATGTCAACAGAAGCAAACCCCACTTTTTCCATGCTATCTAATCAGGTAAAGAAATACCTGTAAGTAAGTAATTAAGGTCAGAGAGCACCAAGGACTCTACAATTGCACCTGGAACTGTGGATATTGTTTTCTACTGATAATACACATGGGCATTAAACATTTGAGAAAGCACACAAATGGGAGAAATGTGCATGTAGACAAATCTTCATCAAGGAACAACTATTATTTCTTCATGAGAGCTAGTTGGTCTAGTGGTTAAGACACCAGGCTAGAAAGCAAGAGACTTTGAGTTCTAATCACCTCATAGCTATGAAAGTTGGCTGGGTGACCTTGGGCCAGTCACTTTCTCTCAGCCGAACTCAGTTCATAGGGCTGTTGTTGTGAGGAAATAGGAAGAAGAAGGTGTGTTAGATATGTTCACCACTTTGAGTTATTTGTAAATTCTTTCTTTATTAAATGTATTAGCCACTGATCTCATTTTGAAACAACTCTGTGGCTTATAGCATTAAAAGCAATGCTTTTTTGTCAAAAAAAAAAAAAGGTGCCGGAACTCACACATATCATTCAACCCGCCTTCCCTACCCTACAAGGTTCCATCCAAAAAAGGTTCCAGAACTCTGTTCTGGGTGTTCTATAAGGAAAAAAAGCCCTGATTAAAAGCAATAAAATCATAAAAGATAAAATATGTTCAAAACAATGAAAATGGAAATTAAAATCAAAATAGAATTATAGGTAAAAGATGGGGAGGCAGCAGGATGCATGGGGTGGGGTTGCTTCTTAATTCATAAACCACTTCCAGTATGATTCTCCCTTATTGGGGCCCCACATCATCTGGCAGAGTCAGGTGTTCAGGCTCTTGCAGATGTCAAATGGATAGGAGCCCATCTCACCTCAGGGAGTGTTCCAAAGACTTTCTGAAGCTGCCAAACAATCACCTTTTCTATCACCTTTTCTAAGAAGGGAGATGGGAAACTGGACAAAAGTAGTCCAGACAGATGGGATGAAGTGATTTTTTTTAAGGATGGGCAAACCCAGGGCCTCCTTAAAAAGCCCTAGGAATGTCCCCTCCTGCACTGAGAAATTTATCCCTGCTTGTACCCAGTTGCTAGTCAACAACCTGGTAGCTTTCACCAACTAGGCTGGACAAAGATCTAGTCAACAGGTGGTTGCACTGACAGCATCGAAGAACCTGCCCATTTCATTAAATTCAACAGGATCAAACTCTTCCCAGATAACTGGAGAAGATCTTATTCAGTGTTCTCACATAGACCTACCCCACAAATGCAATCCAACTGGGAATGAATCCAAGTAACTTTGTCTGTCAGGTGTTGAATAAATTCCTTTGTACAGCCCTGAAGATGTTCAACCAGGCTCCCCTGTCCCAGAAGGGACCAGTTGATCCAAAACAAGGCTATAGGACAATACTCAGCAGACACAATAAGGGTGTTCTTACCACCAAAAGATAGGCCTTAATATCAACTCTAAGTTGTGCCTGGTCAGAGTCATACTTTGTTTTCCAGCAGCTCTCTAGGCACTTAAAAATAATCCTTTTCAAGATCCACAATTCCTCTGTGAACCATGGAAAAAGTCAGGAGCAATGAATCAAGAAAAGCCACATAGGTGCAGTCCTGACCAGAGTCCTGGCTCCCCTTTGATTCCAGGACATTTCTAAGGTTTCAGGAAAGCCATGCAGCAAAACCTCCAACATTTCTCCCAGTTTTCTCTGAAACCCAATTGGGTCCATCAGTCACGAGGGAAGAACATTAGAATGAGTCCAGCCACTCTGCAGAATAGGACAGTATAAGAGAATCTCAAGGACACCAGGGCATAACCTGACAATGGCAGGGGGGATAATATCACATTCCCCCGCCAGATCATATAATAAAGTCAAAATACAAATAAATAAACAAAATGAATGCCTACAATTGCATGCCCTGCGATCAGATACAAACTTCCAATAAATTGCACAGGTGGATGGAAAATAGCTCAACATAGCAGTGAAAAATGGTACAGCTAATGATCGTGATGCAAGCAGACAAGCAAGCTCAGAAAGCATAAGGGTTTCCACATATCTCAACTTCTGGTTGATTGAGCAAAGTTGTGAGTGTCATTGTTAAGCTCTGGATGGGAATATCTGATTATTATCCTACTGATAGATTAAATGACTGATTCTGGTTTTTTTTTCTTCAAATAAACTGATAAATGCTAAAGGTTCACATAATTTTGCTATACATAATATATAGCTTTGTATCATTTTCTTCAATAAATAAATGAACAAGTGGAAAGAGTTTTACTCCTTTAACTGGATTCTCTTTATCTAGTTTTTAGGACTTGTGTGAAGAACAGATAATGTTTTATGCCATATTTATGTAGAAATGTTGAAAATTCAAAAGGGTTCATAAACTTTTAAGCACCACTATAGATCAATCTGTCACACTATTTGTTCAATCAGTCATGTACTCTGGCCCAAACAATGGATTGACTATGCCTCAGTATAATGTTCTACTTCTTTGAAACTGTTCCAAGCAGAGAAAATAGAAAATCCCTCTAAAAATATTGGGTAGTACAGACTTTTAATTCACTCAGGGAATTGACTAACCCTTTTTTCCTAGGTAAATTTGCTGATAAAAAGTTGGTGATGAAAGTAAGAAGACAAAACAGTAAGAAAAGAATGAGGTCAGTGTGAAAGAGAGGGAAGAAAGGATAATAAATTTTAAAAAGTGGTAAAATTAACCTTAATCTTTTTTTAAAACAACAAAATGTTCTGTAACTTAAAATGAATAAATGGAGTATTTTAATTAACCTGCAGTGATTTTTAAAGGAATAAACTTGTCCAAACTTGCAAATTGTTCTTTAATTTATCAAATAAACAGTAATGCATTTCAAATCCAAATTGCTTCTTCCTGCAAAATATAATGAAGATGCTAATGGAAAATGTCTTGTTATGTTCTAATCCCTTTTAATTTTACAATACTCAAGAAACTTCTGAGAGCTACTGTAATAATGATTTGTAAGAATGTATTGAAGTGCAAAGACAAAAATAATAATAATTTAATGAGATTACTTTATAACTATGAAAGAAAACATTAAAATGTTTAAAGAATGCTTTACTTTAGAAATCCTTGGTTGCCTACAATATAAATTTAAAGAAATGAAATGACATAGCATAATGTCAGACTAAGTAATGGCCTTGGGAAGATCAGATATTTGATGGTACACAACAAGTGCCCAGTACTTAATGACTATGTTTTTTTTCCCCTCCCTTTCTTAAGAGTTACTGCATTTTTTGATACCATGCCCTCTTTTTCAGAACAGAAATACTGTTTTCCCTCTAGTGCCTTACAGAGATGCTGATGTCCATTGCTTATCTCTTTACATCAAGATATAAAATATTGAGGAGGAAAAATTAAGCTGACACATGGTTCAAAATATATGATTATTTTATTTATTTATTTATAGCCTGCCTTTATTATTTTTTATAAAAAGTCAGCAAACATAAATAAAACTCCTTTTTTCCCATTTCCCTACAACAACATCCCTGTGATGATAGTTGGGTTGAGAGAGAATGACTACTAGCCTAAGGTCACTCTGCCAGCGTCATGCCTAGGGCATCAAAATTTCTCTAATAATTTCTTCAGAATAGGATTTCTTCTCAGCAATGTTGCAGAGAAGTTACTGCAGTTACTGAAGGTTGGCACTGAGAGGAGCTGCATTATATATATATATTTTAATTGTAGTGAAAGTTTTAAACAAGAGAGAATCTAATTCACTAGGAACAGAATGAAAGGTAAAACATTTTTATCTTGACAAGCTCTTATTTAAATAAGTGGTTAACTACTATATGAGTTGGTTTGGTGTAATGATTAAGGACTGGGGTTATGTCCGACACTCGGCCACTCTATAGATCAGCACTCTCCAAGCCCCTCTGTCTCACACTACCTCCTTCAGATGTGCCATGATTATCTCAGTGTCATCTTTTATAGTGTCCAGCCAGTGGGTGCTATGGCAGCCTCTTCTCCTTTTTCCACTGATCACTCCCAGCATGAGTGACTTTTTGAGTGAGTCAGTTCTCATGGCATAACCAAAGTATGACAGCCTCTGTTTTGTGATCTTGGCTTCAAGTGATATTTCTGGTGAGGTTCAGTCTAGAATTTCCTTTTTACAAACCAAGGGACCATGAATTCTAGTCCTGCCTTAGGCACAAAACCAGCTGGATGATTTTAGGTCAATCATTTCCTCTCAGCCATAGGAAGGAGGAAACCACTTCTGAAAAACCTTGCCAGAGATTGTCCAGGCAATCTCCGAGAATTAGGCATCATTGAATGGACAGGAAAAAATAAAACACTATGCTATGCTACCTCATGACTTTATTTTATTTTTTTTCCTCTGCCCAATATTATATGGCTGACATATATGTCTCTGAAATGAACCTTTTCCAAAACATTCAATGAGAAAAAGAAGGCATCATTTTTCTAGCAAAACAAAAACCTGTACTATAAAAACACCTTAATTCATTAACTCCCTGATCTTCTTACACACAGTATCTCTAAATTAAATAAATACCAGCTGTGTTTTGTTTAGTATGGATATGTATGCACTGCACTCTAACCTTCATCTGCCGATCTGCAACAATTGTGTGACAAGCAATGTTTAAATATGCAAAATGTATGCTTTGTGTGCTCTCTGGGGAGTAAGATTCTGATATATTTTCAGTCTGTACTGACTCAAAAGAGTAAAGAACATGCTCAGATGAGGGAGGAATGTGGTGTGTATCATTTTACATTCACATTAAAATTTCATAGAATCTTTTGACAAAAATGAGAGAGAAAAAGGGTTTTTCAACTAGGATTTTTCTTTTGATTAAAATATTAAGTTATATTCATATGATTTTTTTTTCTGGAGTGGAAGCCATGACCATCACTCAAAACAAAACAAAACAGTTTTCCTAGATTTATAAAATAATATCTTATATGGTTACGAACATTTGCAATGGTATTTTGAACCATTCTGACTCCAAAACCACACTAACAATCTGAATATAACAGAGAAGATAAGAAATTAAGTGCCCACTCCCATATCTTACTTGCTTTTCCATAAGGACAGCTTCTCATAAAAAATATGCTGTGACATGTGATCCCTCTTTTCATTGTATGCAATGCTTCCACTACAACAGATACATTTGATGGTTGCCATGCCCTCTCACCTCTGGTTTGCATTCTGGATGTACATTTCATCCTGTGCTGTTAAACTGCCTGTTCACTTTCAGAAAGAATTTTTTTACAGTAAAACTACCCCCCCCCCTCTTTTTTGCATCTGTGAGAGGGGAAAAAATGTGGGTTGTTTTTTTTTCAGTAAGACATGGTTTGGTGGAGAAAACTAACTTTGGGCTTCAGAATAATGTTGCTTGAATCACTCAGGTTTTTTTTTTTTTTTTAGTCATTCTGGGTTCATTCAATCCAGTCTTGTCCTAGATCACATTTCCCTTCTGACCAGTATGAACACTTGGAGGCAGCACAAAGATAATATTTCTCAGCAAGCAGGAGAATACAAGCTATGGAGCAAAACTTTAGGTCCATCAGACATCTCTTCTGATCCACCCAGCATGTGGAAACATAGATATCACATAACAACACATGTCAATGTGCAGATTTTCATGATTTACAGTGAAGCTCTGATTTTGCAGGGGGAAAAGGTGTTGCAAATAGTTAAACTGCATATTCATTTGTGAGATGTTTGAAGGGGAGGAACAATTCATCTGGGATCAGACATTTTTCAAATAGAGAAATTTTAATACTCACACTGGTTAATGAACTGGTATTGCAGTAAGCTTTGAGTTGCCATGGGCTAGACAAAGGTATTTGAGTCATTGGCTAATTGTTTCCTGATACACTCTCCAAAAACTTTTTTAGGCATGACAGAGGGAAGTAGGCAACTTGTGGACCTACCTTATATTGCAGGGCCATTTTAACTATTTCAGTGTAAAAGGACTAACTAGTAGCTAACATTTTGCTGGATTGACTAGCCAGAAACTTGGGGCTCTGAGCACTGAACAGAGTGAAAGCTTCCCACTGATGGCACAAATAAATTGCTTGCTTTTTTTTTTTTTTTTTTTGCACCAGTGCACTAAATGTCTTCCAAACTGTCCAGCTCTGTCAAATACTCCGAATTTGCCTGCAGGAAACATGCACAGAAGCTGGCCAGCCTGGAATGCCTTTGGTAGTATCAATATGCTTCCAGGTTGGTCCTTCAGTCCAGACAACCCAGCACTGGTTTCCTAACCCATCCATACAGCCTTGAGAACTCTAGTACATGGCATGAGTTTGCTGATGACCTTCCAGCCAGGCACATCAACAGATTAGCATCTCCAAATGTCGTACAAAACAAGTCAACTAAAAGGTAATGTTTTTAGTCATTTTGGCATAGCATTCAATTTAGTTCTCTTGTTTCTCTGGCTTTGCATAACGTATGTGAGTCAATGAGATGTCTATGATTTTTTAAAATATCCAGTTACTTGTGATATCTCTGAAAACAGTATGTTTTTTGCTGCAATGGTCACAAACACCACAGGAAAAGCAACTAAAGTAACAGAAAACGTGATTGCCATACAAGCAGGAAATCCAATGGTAGAGCTGTCCAGAAACAGAAGGGAAAGTCTGTTGTGATCATGACACAATAGTTTAATTAATAAAAGTGAGAGCTAAATGCAACTCATTTAGTCTGAAATCAACGCTTGTGAACTGCTTTATAAGGCACTATTTTGTATTTGTGTGTAATTTTATAAAGATGCATATTATAAGACTCTCTCCAATTCTGTTGGAAGGCTTGGAAGGGGGGGGGGGAGGGAAGAAGCCTAAAAATAATTCAGTAAGAAATACTGCCAAATAACTAATAGTTCAAAATCTCAATTTCTTCTGTCCAGTTTCTTTTAAAACCTCAGTTAGTTCCTGTAATGTTGTAAAATGTCACTATTTTGAATGTTCTAGGTTATCTTAATCTACAATTTCAATTATTTTATATAACATAGCAGAAAAAAATAAAATAATAAAATGAGTTCAGTAACCAAAACTTGAAATAAGATAAATAATATACATTACTTTATGAGGTTTTCTGAAATATGAAAAAATATAGAAAGATTAATATATGTGCTAATAAAAAGAATGTAAAAGGATTTGCTGTGATCAACAGGTTTCCAAATTGATAAATTTTGCATTAGAGTGCAGATTAAGACACAATGGTAAAATATGGGGAAAATAATTTCCTAAAGTGAAACTAACAGAGCTGAACTCATTTTTCATGTTTCATGTGAAGTATCATCAGACAGTCCTCTATTTTATAAATTAGTCCTTAGCATTTGAAAGCTATGTTACAATTGCCAATGAATGCTGCATTGCAATATAACAGAAATTAGTTCTTCAAAATTAATGCTTTTTTAAAAAAAATAATGAACTTTAACTATGGCATCAAAATCATCAAGATAATACTATTAAAATCATGCTAACAAATGGAAGTAACAGGAAATTTAACTATTTATATCAGACATTTATTAAGGGGAAGCCACTAGCTTACATGTAAGGATAATACCTTGGAAATCTGATCTGTAATGTAGAAATGCCCAGTGAATAACAACATGGAAGAATAATTGCATGATAAGCCAAGGATGTAATTGTCTTTACCTGGATTCAGATTCATCATAGATGAATATATTATTCTTGATCTTCACATTAAAAAAATATCAAATTTCAGCCTCCCAAAAGACTGCAATTATTAAAAAGAAAATCTAACATTTTTCTTTACACTTTCCTCTACAATGAATCTTTTATACTATACTGTATTATACTCATGTTTTTACTCTGTTTCCTATTATCCAATCTAAAGGTATCACCATGCTATAATCTGATGTAGAGATAAATACAGATATTAGAAATAAATCCAATTGAATTCATTCTCAGTTGACATAAATAAGATCTTTCTATAGCTCAATTCTATATATGTGAATCACTTCTTCAAACTTTTCCATGCCTTCTTTATTCTCTATGGTCTTGCTTCATCATTTTTTCATGAAACTATATTTGGTACTCTTTAAATTCCTTACCTTTTTCTCACTGAATTGAATTTATGAATGCTGCCATGTTACTTATTGCTTATTGCCTTATTATTATTTCAAATATTATTTGCCCTATTTTCCCTTGATTTGTTAACTGTATTGAACTGCCAATTGTGATTTGACTCATCTGTAGTCTCAAATACTATTTATTATTTATTAATAATCATGGCTTCATTTTTGAACTTTCAGAACACATAAATCTGTTTAATAACATCTGAAACTTAAGGTCCTGACAGAAATGGAGTTATGGGAGCTCTCATTTCATAATAAATGGTTCATTCATTAAAAAGAAAAATAAGATTTTGGAACTACCGGGAAGAAATAGAAAATGGCTTAGCTGAAAGTAGAATTGGTGACTGCAGGTGAATGAAGAATTGCCAAATAAACCATTCCTCTATGGAAAAGGAGAGAGCTTGATATTGCGACAAGTGTTCCATATAGTTGCTCCAAACCGTGATCTCAGGTGGATTTAGAGCTCTGTGAGACAAAGGAATAGCCAATGTTGGCATTTCAGGGCAAACACAAGTGGTTTGGATTTCTGATTAAATTGGACCTTATTACAGTATTAAGTTATGTATACTTAAGCGTATTAACTTTTAGTGAGAATACTTTTGTACTTATTTGTTTCAGTTCAATTAGATATTGTCTCTGAATAATATACTTTTAAAATGAGTGATTTACCTAATGAACATGCAAAAGTTAAGATACTAATGACTTAATATGAATAATTAATTACTTGTACATTAGTCAACAAGTTCAGCTGAGTGACATAAAATTCATGAACATTTATGAGTAATTAATAAGCATATTTTTAAAAACAATGCTAAACGAGTCAGATAACAAAAATAAACTGTCTTTAAGTAATATTAGGTCACATGTTTCCTGGCACTGCTATCTCTACTGCAATCTTGTCACTTGTTTTTGCTTTGTTCCAGGCATTGTAAAGCAATGAACAATCAATATTGGCCTGTTACATAATTTAGAAACCTGGAAATATATGATTCTATGCTCCATGAATTTATATACATAGTAAATGCATCTGTATATCTTTGCTCTGAAAACCTATGAGAAAGTGGACTGACAGCTTCTAGATATTATTTTCTGGAAGACATAGATTATAACAGTGATGGAAAAACTTTTAGAGACCGAGTGCTCAAACTGCAACCCCAAACCCACTTATTTATTGCCGAGTGCCAGGTGGGCGTGGCCCACTGGGTGGGCATGGCTGTGGTGGTCATGGCAGACTGGGTGGGTGTGGCCAAGGTGGGCATGATCACCTCGATGTTGCTCCTGGGAAGGGATGCCTGTGGGGGCCGGGCAGGGTTGGGGGAAGATCCAGGGGGTCTCTGGCAGGTGGGGTGGTGGGAAGGAGGCTCATCCTGCTGGATGAGGTGAGGCAAAGTGAGGCAGGGCGGGGTGCCATTGTCACAGGGAAAGGTGAGGCAGAGGCTGGGGCAGCTGCTGCCTGACACCATCAGCCGCTGCACACAGAGGCAGTGAGTGCATGGGTGCTGGGATGCATCTGGCCATGTGGGACCTTGGTGAGTTAGTGGGTGGCTGGTTGAAGAGGTATGGTTGCCATCTCCAGGACATGGCACATGTGCCCATAGAGAGGGCTCTGAGTGCCGCCTCTGGCACACGTGCCATAGGTTCACCACCACTGGCTTATAAAGTTAATGCACAATATATAATTATCTAAAGCTTAATTCCATAGTGTTCAATTCCAGTTGAAGGATTTGAACCCCATAGAATAACATCTGTCCATCTGTCTCTGAGAAGTCCCATTGTTGATGGAACCATCTATGCTATACATCCAGGCAGTAAATATGGTAGGACAACATCACACAAGATATGGTCTCAGTAAAATACAGAAATTATCCCTTGCATAAACCATGACAAACTCTCTATATTGGGGCATGACTTAATATAACATCTGTATCTCTTTGTTCTGTCACCTTAATTGAAGATGAATCCTACATATTATTTTGATACCAAAGGTAAAGTAAAGGCTTTCTCAAGCTAAACTAAACTCAATGACTTTAGAGATACAACAAGGAAGTATATATATTTAATTTCAGGCATCAACAGTATTATTCCAGTCACATTCTGCTATGTATGGTTAATGCAGTAGTGGATAAAGCTACATTATGTATGGGCCCACAGAAATCAACAGCGCACCAATTTATTTTGGAGGCAAAATTGTTGAACTTTGGATGGTGCAATTATTGGAGGATTCTTTTAAAGAAAGAAGCAGGAACACTTGGGAAAACGCTTGGACTTTATAAAGTCTTCTAATAATAAAACATGATACCAAATTGGCTCAAAAACCTTTGATAGAAAAAGTTGGAAACAAAGCAGCAGGTTTCCTAGGTCAAGGACAATGCCTTGCTTGCTTCTATGGAAAGAAAGCAATATTTTAAAGCTTCTAGGTGAGGTGAAGGATGGTAAATATAAACCTATATTTGGACAGGCTAGAAGAAAAAGCAGTAAAAGTGGTAGAATGGTTTTATTTTTTATCTTATTGTAGATACTGAAAAATAACTTCCTTGCACAATAAAAAGAAAGAATAAAACGACAATATGATGGGCTTTTTTTAATAAGAACTGAACTTTTTTTCTAAAAACAAAGGGGAAAAAAAGAAAAATATGATCCATACAATATCAACATAAAATTTATTTAGTCCTTTAGGTTTTTAATTATAGTTAGATTATATTGCTCCAGGTTATTTTTTTTATCTACAGACACTTCAGAATTTGTTAATAAACACATATCTTCAGTCATTTTCTTAACATGAGAAAATTAGTTTATTTTTAACTGCATAACATTAATCCTTTGCCAAGCTTCAGGCTTGATAAAGTCAAAGACCTTCATAAAATATAACATTCCATCTTTTAGGAGTATGATTTAATACCACATTTGCATCTTTAACTATTACATTTTTCCTGGGACTAGATTAACATATGCTTTGGCTGATAAGGCTGAATAATGTAAGTCAAAAAGCCCTCAAACAGTCAGGACAAGAAATTTCATTTCCATCATTTTCAGTCTATTTTTATATTGAAAGTTTTAACTGTTAGAGATTATCAGTTATCTTATTGGACTACTGATTTTCTTGATAGAAAATTTAGTCTTAGTTCTATTAAAGAGTTTTGTTAAGTGGCAGTGTTGACCCAGACTTAGGAGACAGTAGCAATTGTGAATACATGCAGATGACCTCTGGCCACTTGCAAAACCATGAATGCAAGGTCATGAAAGGACAGCAAAGGAAACACCCAATATTCTAACCCATCCGGGAACACCTGGTCCCTTGGAAACACCCAAACCACCCAAAAGGGAACATATTAGCTACTTCTGCTTTCTTCCTTCTTATCTACAGTGTGCCAGCCTTAAAGGGCGAGTCTTTATCTTATGTGTGCCAACTTTGCTGGGTGAATTGCTTATGTAATCAAAGTAGGTATAAAAATAAGGCTCTTTCGATATTTGGGGATTTTCTCTTTTTAAAGAAGCCCGTCTTTGTTCAGCTGAATAAGCATGTAACTCTTGAAGGCAACTTCTAGTTTCCTGTATTTTTTATCAAGCAAAACCTCAGAACCTGCATATCAGCAGTAATAGATTTCCTAAAGTATGGTAGCTGATAGACTGTATTTTGGGTCAAATTCTTAAAAGTTGCTCATCCAGATACAAAAGAATATTTTGACCTTGGCAGATTTAGATACCAGGAAAAAAACAATGTCAAACAAGAACTACATACTTTTCAAATGAATCACTTTATTTTGAATAAGTGTGTGACTGTGGCTGTATATCTATAGCAGTTTAGATATAAATATATAAAAGACTCAGCTTTTGGTGATGATATGGGTATGTCCATATTTATTTACAATAAGAAAGTAGTCTTGAATTCCATTTTTTTAGGATGCACTTTCAATTTACACCTATTTCTTGGGGTTTAAATCCAAGTGTGAACAGATCCAACTGCTTAGTGACAATATGATCTAAGATGGGTGACAGAGAAAGAGAAAGCAAAAATGACAAAGTAAAACATTAAAATAAAAGCAATATAAGAAAAAAATATGGATTTGCTGTAGGTAGTTGTGCAGGAAGGTATGACATTTTATATGTTGTTGGGATGATACACAGGAATAAGAACCCATTTTTTCAATGATTTGGATCAGACGATTAGGCAATCTCTGTGGTTGATATGACTTTATGATTGGAATGTAGTATTTACCTAAGGCATCATGGATTATTATTGTAACTGTTTGGGTTTTAGTCATTGTACACTACACAGAGTTGCTACTGTATAAATTAATTTAAAAGACTACAAACAAAATAGAGGTCATCCATTATAAGAGGAATGAGGGATGAGGAAAGATGTTATATATTAAAAGGTGGCTGGCTTCAATACTTGAATATTTATTAAGGATTCAGTTGCAAAATCAAAGCACAGACCTAAAAAATATAATTAAATCTAATCAGTTAAAGAAGGATTACCAATGGAGCTGAAGGGAACAGGTCTAAGAAAAACATAATCTGAAATCAGAGATCCTTGGTGCTTTCTGAGCTTAGTTGGGGTTTTTTTGTTTTTGTTTTTGGTTTTATTTTTTGTTTTGTATTACCCAAACTAAATAACATCATCAGTTCTGTTGCATTGTTGCACTTTTACTAAAGTTGGGCAATGAAAAACCTGGAAGAAAACAACCAAGCTCAGAGAATACCAAGGATCCCTCATTTCAATTCTGAACTACAAATATTTTTCTCTATCAATATTATCTGAAATAATTTCTTTAGGAGACAGAGTGAAAATCATGCTGGTAGTTGAGATAGGTGAGTTGCTATTTCTCTCACAAAGTTCTACTCATGTTCTAGACAATCAAAATTGGAGACTTTAAGCATAATTTGACAAAATAGTTGCATAATCCAAGAAGCCAAGAAACAAGAGGAAAAGCATAAGGCATTTTTTTTTCTGGCTATGAATTAGAGTAAAAGTTAGAGAGAAATAATAATGGTTTATTTGAATAACTGAGATTATTTTCCTGGGATTTAGAGATTTATTTTCTAGGTTCATTGACTGCAACTGCAGCTTTACCATTTTTAAAGATTTCATGTCTATTACTTTCTTTTTGATATTTTTATTTAAAAAGTAATATTTATAATGCTCTCTCCATCGTTGCTTTTTGATTCTTATCATTCCCATATAAATGTATACAATATAATAATAATAATAATAATAATAATAATAATAATAATAATAATAATAATAATAATAATAATACCTGTAATACCATCAAACATCCACATTGCCTATCCCAGGTCCTGGGTAAGGACTCGATAGGTAGACAAAATGCCAAATCCAGTCTGAACATCTGGCTGACTGTGCGATGATTGATAATAATAATAATCTGGATATCTGGTGAAAAATGGGTTACAGGACTCAGGACTGTTGGCTGAGCAACCAGGGCCAGCAGCTGCAGAACTACTGGAAGAAAAGGTGTTTACCCGTTGCAGATACACAGTGATGGAAAACAAAGAAATAATGATCTGTTACTACAGATCAAGTCCAACAAGACGAGGATATCTAAAACGAATGCACCAGTTCTGGAAAGAAAAACATCCAGAATCAGAAATAACAGAACAGAGACTACCAGATCAACGCCGATTTATAATACGAAATAAAGTATTTACAGAAACAGAATTGGATGAACTGCAAAGGTTTACCCAGGGCAAAGAAATCAAAGCCTTACCAGAAGTAATTCAGAATGTAGAGGCAAACCAGGGGGAGTTGGCAGTGAAGGAATCTAGCAGAGATATACAACTGTTCTCATTTGGAAACCAGGCACATCTACCTCAGGAAGAACAAAACCCTCTAACTAAAGAAATAAAAGAATTGAAACAAAGAATAACTGAGCATCTAGAACAGCACAAAAACAACAGAATAAGGCTACCTGCATTGAAGCTTGTTTCAAAGAAACAGCTAGCACAAGCATTAAAAGATGCAAATACTGCAATCGCAAGTATAAGCACCAATTCACTGCAAGAAACAAACCAACTAATGTACAGCACAGCTGCAGTTATAACTGAATACCTGGGATGCAAAATCAACCAAGAAGAAAAACAAACAAACAATGCACCACAAAAATGGAAGGTTAGACTAGAAAATAAGATCAGCAAGTTAAGATCACATGCAAGCAAGCTAGAACAGATGAAAGAAAAGAAGCTGAAGAACACGAAGACCAAAGAATACCTACTCAAGAAATACCACTTAGAAACAAGGAAGATCAAGGAAGCACTGGAAATAATAAAGCAACAAATAACAGCTATAGCCAGGAAAATCAGTAGATATGAAGCTTGAATTGCAAATTACAGGCAGAACCTCCAATTTCAATCCAATCAGAAATGTTTCTACCAATCCATCAATGGAGAAACTGCAAGGAATCAATCAGTACCTGACAAGGAAGAAACAGTGCAGTTCTGGAAGGAGATATGGGATAACCCAAAGAAATACAACAAGGATGCGGCTTGGTTAAAAGAGGTGGATGCAAATAAAACAGAAGTTGAAATGAAAGAACTAGTAATAATAACAAAAATGATAGAAAAAAGAGCAAAGAAAATCAAAAATTGGTCAGCACCAGGTGAAGATGAACTGCATGGGTTTTGGTTGAAACATCTAACTGTTATGCACTAACTCATTGCAAAGCAGTTCAACAATATACTACAAGGAGGAGAAATTGAAAAGTGGCTAACAACTGGGAAAACCTACCTAATAATGAAAAATCCAGCAAAAGGGGCAACACCAGGTAACTACAGGCCAATTACCTGCTTACCAACAACATTCAAATTACTAACTGGTGTGGTCGCTGATGCAGTACAACAGCATCTAGTTGAAAACAATCTCTTTCCACCTGAGCAGAAAGGAAACCGCCCCAATAGCAGAGGAACAAAAGATCAACTCCTAATAGACAAAATGATCTTGGAAAACTGCAAGAGAAGGAAGACCAACCTGAATGTGGCATGGATTGACTGCAAAAAGGCATTTGACTCTCTGCCACATGATTGGATAATAAAGTGCCTAGAAATAACAGGAGTCAGTAGAAACATCAGAAAATTTGTGCAAAGATTGATGGCACAATGGAAGACACAGTTGCAGATCAATGGTAAGAAGCTGGGAGAGGTTAATATCAAGAGAGGAATATTTCAAGGAGATTCATTATCAGCATTACTATTTGTTATTGCACTGTTTCCTCTGTCAACAATACTAAATAACTCAGGACATGGCTATCAAACATCAAAAACATATGCCAGACTATCCCACCTCCTTTACATGGATGATCTGAAGCTGTATGGAAAAACATCATCTGAAATAGAATCACTGCTCAACACTGTCCGTATATGTAGCCAAGATATTGTAATGGAGTTTGGCTTGGACAAATGTGCCACACTTACTATCAAACAAGGAAAAATAGTGAAAACTGAAGGAATCAAGATGCCCACGAAAATAACATTAAGAGTCTGGATGAGGAAGATTACTACAAATACTTGGGTATCCTTCAAGCTGACAACATCAAGCACATTGAAGTCAAGAAAAAGATTAGAGGTGAATACATCAAGAGAGTGAAGAAAATCTTAAAGTCCAAACTCAATGGAGGAAATACCATAAAGGCAATCAACACCTGGGCAATTCCAGTCATTAGGTACACAGCTGGAATAGTGGACTGGACTCAAGCAGAACTAAAAGCAATGGATAGGAAGACCAGAAAAATAATGATAATGAATCATGCCCTTCATCCATGCAGTGACATTGACAGACTTTATCTACCAAGGCAAATAGGGGGGCGTGGAATGCTACAAGTACATCAGATGGTTGAAGAAGAAAAATGGCTTTGGAAGAATATCTGAAGAACAATGATGAAGATGCACTGAAATTAGTATATCAGGAAGGCTTACTAACTACTGGAGAGACCAAACTGGCCTACAAGAAAGACCAAATGAAGAACAGAATAGAGGCATGGGAAGACAAAGCACTACATGGCCAATACATGAAAAAATAGCTGGGAAAGCAGATAATAATAAAACCTGGCAATGGCTAAGAGCAGGAAAATTGAAGAAAGAGACCGAGGGAATAATTCTGGCTGCACAAGACCAAACCTTAAGGACAAATGCATACAAAGTCAAAATTGAGAAGACAGCAACAGACAGTAAGTGCCGCCTATGCAAAGAAGCTGAAGAAACAGTGGACCACCTGGTAAGCTGTTGCAAGAAGATTGCACAGACTGACTACAAGCAGCGGCATGACAAGTAGCAACAATGGTGCATTGGAAGATCTGCAAAAAATATCATTTGCCTGTAAGCAAAAACTGGTGGGATCATAAAATAGAGAAAGTCATAGAAAATGATAAAATTAAACTGCTCTGGGACTTCAGAATTCAAACAGACAATCACCTGCAACATAACACCCCAGACTTAACAATTGTCGATAAGAAAGACAAAAAAGTCTGGATAATGGATGTGGCAGTGCCTGGAGATAGCAGAATAGAAGAGAAAGAACTGGAGAAGATAACAAAATACAAAGACCTACAAATAGAAATAGAAAGACTGTGGCAAAAGCAAGCAAGGGTAGTACCACTAGTCATAGGCTCCTTAGGTGCAATCCCAAAACAACTGGAGCACCACTTGAACACCATTGGCATTGACAAATTCGCTATTAGTCAATTGCAAAAGGCGGCCTTATTAGGAACTGCTTCCATCCTGCGACGATACCTGTAATACAATCAAACATCCACATCTGCCTATCCCAGGTCCTGGGTAAGGACTCGATAGGTAGACAAAATGCCCAATCCAGTCTGAACATCTGGCTGACTGTGCGATGATCCATAATAATAATAATAGTAAAGTTGGAAGGGACCTTGGAGGTCATCTAGTCCAACCCCCTGCTCAGGCAGGAAACCCTACACCATTTAGGACAAATGGCTGTTTAGTCTCTTCTTAAAAACTTCCAGTGTTGGAGCATTTACGTCTTCTGGAGGCAGGCTGTTCCACTGATTAATTGTTCTCACTGTTAGGAAGTTTCTCCTTAGTTCTAGGTTGCTTCTCTCCTTGATTAGTTTCCACCCGTTGCTTCTTGTCCTGCCTTCAGGTGCTTTGGAAAATAGCTTGATTCCCTCTTCTTTATGGCAGCCCCTGAGATATTGGAATACCGCTATCATGTCGCCCCTTGTCCTTCTCTTCGTTAAACTAGATATACCCAATTCTAGCAACCGTTCCTTATATGTTTTAGCCTCCAGTCCCCTAATCATCTTTGTTGTTCTTCTCTGTACTCTTTCTAGAGTCTCAACATCTTTTTTACATCATGGTGACCAAAACTGGATGCAGTATTCCAAGTGTGGCCTTACCAAGGCATTGTAGAGTGGTATTAATAGTTCACATGATCTTGATTCTATCCCTCTGTTAATGCAGCCTAGCACTGTGTTGGCCTTTTTGGCAGCTGCAGCACATTGCTGGCTCATATTTAGGTGATTGTCTACTAGGACTTCGAGGTCCCTCTCATAGTTACTACTATTGAGCATGGTGCCACCTATGCTGGACTTGTGCATTTGGTTTTTCTTGCCTAAATGTAGAACCTTGCTTTTTTCACCATTGAATTTCATTTTGTTAGTGTACAAGTCTGTCCAGATCCTTCTGTATCTTAAGCCTGTCTTCTGGGGTGTTGGCTATTCCTGCCAGCTAGGTGTCATCTGAAAATTTGATGAGTTCCTCATCTATCCCTTTGTCCAAATCGTTGATGAAGGTGTTGAAGAGCACTGGGCCCAGAACATAGCCCTGGGCCACCCACTACACACTTCCGTCCATATAGATGCAGTTCCATTGAGGACCACTCGCTGAGTATGGCCAGTCAGCCAGCTACGGATCCATCGGGTGGTGATTCTGTCTACCCCACATTTTTCTATCTTATCAAGTAGTAGGCTGTGATCTACTTTATCAAATGCCTTACTGAAGTCCAAGTAAATTATGTCCACAGCATTCCTCTGATCCACTAATTTTGTCACTTGGTCAAAGAATGCAATAAGATTTGTCTGGCATGATCTATTTTTGACAAACTCATGTTGGCTTTTAGTAATGACTTTGTTTGCCTCTAGGTGTTCGTTGATTTGTTGTTTGATTATCTTTTCCAGGATCTTCCCAGGTATTGAGGTCAGGCTGATAGGTCTGTAATTTCCTGGGTCCATTTTTTTTCTTTTTTGAGGATGGGAACTACATCAACTCTTTTCCAATCCTCTGGTAGTTCCCGTGTTCCAGGATCTTTGAAAAATATAGTTCAGTGGTTCCGATATCACATCTGCCAGTTTCTTTAAAACCTTGGGGTGTAATCCATCTAGTCCTGGCGATTTGAACTCATCTAGAATGGACAGGTGCTCACTTACCATTTTCTTGCCTATCTTAACTTGTGTTTCTATTTTGTTTTTTATGGCACTATTTTTGATAGGTTGGTCTGTTTTTTCCCTTTGTGTAAAGACAGATGCAAAAAACGAATTAAATAGTTCTGCTTTCTCCCTGTTGCTTGTCACCTTCTTGCCACTTCCACCCACTAATGGACCAATTATTTCCTTCACTTTTTTCTTGTTTTTTACATGTTGAAAGAAGCTTTTTTTTTGTTATTTTTGACTTTGGTCGCAAGCCTTAGTTCATTTTGAGCCTTGGCTTTCTTCACTTCATCTTTGCAGGCTCGGGCTATTTGCTGATATTCTGACTTAGTTATGTTCCCCTCTTTCCACTTTCTATACTTGTCCTTTTTATCTTTCAATTTGTCAGAGAGTATCTCTATTCCAGCATTTGTTCTCTTCAGTTTCATCCCATATTTTTCATTCAATTCATTGCTAGAGATGCATTTTTAGCCATTTCCTCTCTTTCCTTACTTTTTTTTTTCAATTTGAGCAAATTTGTTTTGCTTTTGTATAAGCTTCAGCTTCTTTCACTTTATATTTTTTCTTTAATACCATTAGTGTAAATTCACATGTTTCAGTGGCACTCCATAAAATAATTCCTTCATTTTGTTCCAGTGAGCTTCCATACAATTCTTTTGTTATCTGGTTTTCACAAATATTTGTTTTGAAAATTTAACATCATGGGCATGTGAACAAGATTGCATAAGTCTTTCAGCTTTATTGCCACCAGTCATTTTGCCTTTATCCTTTGCTTCCATACATTAGACATATGTCTGAAGATTAAGCCAGATATCATCACCATCATCATCATCCTCATCATCATCGTCATCATGTTGGAAGGGACCCTAGAGGTCAGCTAGTCTAACCCCCTGCTCAGGCAGGAAACCCTATACCATTTCAGACAAATGGCTTTCCAGTCTCTTCTTAAAAACTTCCAGTGTTGGAGCATTCACCGCTTCTGGAGGCAGGTTGTTCCACTGGTTAATTGTTCTAACTGTCAGGAAGTTTCTCCTTAATTCCAGGTTGCTTCTCTCCTTGATTAGTTTCCATCTGTTGCTTCTTGTCCTGCCTTCAGGCGCTTTGGAGAATAGCTTGACTCCCTCTTCTTTGTGGCAGCCCCTGAGATATCGGAACACTGCTGTCATGTCCCCCCTCATCCTTCTCTTCATTAAATTAGACATACCCAATTCCAGCAACCATTCCTTATATGTTTTAGCCTCCAGTTCCTTAATCATGGAGCCTACGTATAAATTTTGCAACATGTTGTCAATGTATGCGCATCTGTATAGGGCATTTAAATATCAGCAACTGTTTTATATCTAAGCATTTCATTCAGTTGGAACCCTGATTGCATGATTGTGCTAACACCATGTGAGAGCCAATACTTGACATTTAGGTGACACTCTCCTGGCCTCATAAACAACCAGTTTTGTCTGAAGCAGAGTGATAGAAAATATGTAAGGATTATCTCAAATTCAGTCCACATTCAATTCACATACAAGCAGACTCATCAGCAAGAACAAAGTAGATAAAAAATAGAGAATATTTCCAAATCAGTATAGGAAAGTTTTATGAATAGATAGTGCTGAAGGCCTTTATGAACTAAATACCATAGCTTTTGATTTGATTCAGGCAGGACAACTAGCTCAAATATAGTTTGGCATTTTTCAGCAGGTTTTTCATGGATAGCAGCTGTTAGGTTAAGCTGTCTCTGAACATAGCTGAGTATTTTTATATTTTCTTTGCTATGATGTGTATACTGAATGTCAGTATTCTATATGGCTGATAGGAAGAGCTTCTGGGGTTTTTGTTGTGGATAAGCATATGAAGAATGAACCTGATTGCTGTTGAATTATCAGTGTTGGAGCAAGGCAGTACACAGTCTAATTCTTGAGGTGTTTCCTTTTCTTATTTTGGTCTTTTTCTTCATCTAAGGATGTTCCTGAAACAGGAAACAATTAATATACTTAATAAATAAACTGAGTATTCTGCATATTTGATATATGTTGTAGTGATTCCTTTTCATTGGTTATTTATTTGTGTGTAGGTTGGTGGTGGAATCACTTTTCCTCCATAAGGAAAGAAAAGAAGTTAAAAATCATTCAACCAAAGTTTATTACACATATTTCAAGCTTAGGACTGCCTATTCCTAACATGCCAGACTTCAGGAACTAATATCTTGGTTTTAAATTGTACCATGCTATCTGTAGCATTGAAAGGTCTTTGATAGAAGCCAGGAAAGAGGAAGTATTCCTACTTGGTGTTCACTGGCTTATTTTTTCACAACTGAAAAGTTCAAAGAAATCCTCCTAGAGTAATCAAGTCAAGTTATGAAGATACATTGAAGAGAACTCAGGGAAAACTGAAAAGAACAGCTATTTGATTCTAGTATGAATCTTCATAATGAATCCATTCAGACATACTGCATTCTGTAAGATATATTGCAAATGTAAACGGAAAAAAAAATTCATCTAAAGAACTAAAGAATTTTAGAAAACTAATTTTGATAGGCTAATCAGACCAGAACAGAGCAAAACTCCTGTGACAGCATAGATAGTTGATTTCTAAATATTGGTTTCACTGGATATCATTATAATTCTTTCTTTGGGGTATTAGAGAAACAGAAAACATGATAATTGTAATAAACATGTATAAAATCCTTAGATGCTTAATGATAGCACAGTACAAATACTGACAATGAACAGCATGAATGCTGAATTTTACCCAGCACATTTATTTTTAAATAATATTGCTATGAATTGCATTCACAGTTATAATGTTCCATGATGTAAGGAATGATTGTAAAGAGCTTACTGCACATTTTAAACAAACATACATATTGCTCATTAGCTGGCATTGCAAGTCCTGACCAACCTTGCTAGGCTTGAAAACTAAGCAGGGTCAGGTTTGATTAGTATTGGGATAGAAAACCAACTGAGAATTCTAGGATTGTAGGCTAAAGAGAGAAGTTGAAAAAAATATCCCAGAAGAAGTCCCTTACAAATTGTTTCTGTGCTGTTGCCAAGAAAACTGCATGCAAGTGTCAATGTAATCACCAGGAGTCAAGTTCAATTTGAAGGCATCTTTACTTTTTATCAATAGTTGAAAAGTTACTATAATCCAATTTTAATTACTAGCAGTTCATAGACTCTGGAAAACCTTTGTATTGAGTATATAAAATGTGCACAAAAAGCTTATCTATATCAGAAAAATAGCTGTAATTGTACAAAATTGTAATTCATATGTGTGTGTGTGTGTGTGTGTAGTAATCACATTGATTTAACTTTATAGTTAAGTTAAATGAAATCATGTTGTTATTCTAAGTTCACCCAGTACTTTGCTCTTTGATCTGACCATGTTTTGAAAAATGTTGCCCAGCCACATCATTCAACAGCCCTTTGTGATCCTTATCCACAAAATATGTTTATCATTGAGTTATAAGAATTAGGCTTATTGTATATTTTCATGACCATAAACTTCTATACAGAAAAGAAGGCAGTCTGCTATTGGTCTGCAGCAATCAATATGCAGCAGAATATATTCTTTAAACATAAAAACTCCATAGGGCCATAATGAAAAATAATCTATCCTCCATAAATTAGACTAATTCCCATGGAAATCACAAATTGTGCAAGTTACTTACATATCCTATGCTAAAAATTTATTTGTTTGTTCTGAATAATTTATGAAAAGACCCATTAATATGCTTTTATTGTAATTACATTAAAATTTAACAAAACCTTGTTCACTTTGAAGCTTAAACATTTGCTTTCAAAAATTAAAATGCTTAGTGCTCTTTATACACCTGCATTCTTTCATCTGCAAGAAATACTTTTTGTAAGGCATACTCACAGTTACTGGGCTTTACTAGCATGCTGGAGGAAATACTAAGATCAGGCTTTAACAGTGTCAAATGAATTTATGGTCATTACTTTCAAATAAATGAGCAAAACAAAATTTTATAAATTTCTGTCTAATTTTACAGCATTCTGTTTTATCACTTTGCCAATTATATTCATATCTGATTTTTTATTGACATGGAGAGGTTTTCAGAAAGTTAAAATACTTAAGAGAAGATTATATATATATACATACATACATATAATCACTATGGATTAATTTCCTTAACAAATTAATCTTATGCATGGTCACTTAGAAGTGAATTTAAATGAATTAGTCTTAATTACAGAATATATAGTGTAGTATAGTTCATGTATAACCTATGTTATACATAGCTCATGCATGCCAATGTTTGGCACTATAGACTTGTAGTTGCTACTTTAAATGTTTGCAGCAACTTGCAGTTAACTGGGCTGCTGTTAGTTAACTGTGTTTTTGTGACTATATAGATAGTTCTTAAATGGAAGATAACTGAAGTATTAGCCAGGTTCTTTTCCATTGGCAAAATATGTATCTGTCTTTCACAGGTGACAAGCCTTGAGCCAGGACTCACTTTCATTTTGTATCAGCATAACCATCATCCTAATATGACTCAATCCAACCTGATAATACATGTACTTGTGATAATTAAAATAATGGCAGTTAAACAAAGTAGGTCATCTCTATTAAAAAATACTTGTTCACCAAAATTATCTGTTTCATAAGGTTAACAGGATTAAATTAATCATTTTGAACCTTTGGTACCCTTGCAGCTGCATTAAATATCCCCATTTTAATACCAGTCTATATCAAAATTCCTGTTGAATATACTGTTCTGTAATATATTAATGACACAGAACTAAAAATGAAAGGAAAGCCTGGGATGATGGTGGGGAGAGCACATTATCTCCTCTTAACTATGTCTAAGAGTGAAGTGATTCAAGGAATTGAACCACTCTAAACCCATTTTCAAACATTTTCAAAATGTCAAGAAAACAATTATTTGCTTTTAAGTATCCTCAGAATAGAATATTGAGATGATCCTTATAGGCTGTTTAAAATGTAGCCTGGTGTTTAGCTTGCTTTAATGCACAAGTGAACAACTTAGTGTGTGCAAGCACTCCCTGAAAGCCATTTACAGTTATTTATTCATTTATATAACAAATTTTTGGAACCACTCCCAGACATAATACTGAGTTGTAGTCATGCAATTGCTGAAAATCAGCAATATCGTTTCCCATCACTCTGAGACAAAACACATGCAAAAGCAGAAGTGTAAATTTTCCAACAAGTATGCAATCATTAAAAAAAACAACCATAAATCTTATTTCTCTTAAGGGAGAAAACAAAGCAAAGCAAAAACAAATCAGTAAACCAGGAAAATCTTGTCTTACCAGAGGGTGAACTAGAAAGTTTGCATAATGCTACCTATTCACAGTGGCTTTTAAGCAGTAAAATGACTGTGACTGGATTGTGACTGTATTGCTAGGGAAATTGATTGCATTGCTTGACAGATTGTAGGGTTTTTTTACAGTGTTTTTATTTTTAAGACTTTTATTTTGGTTTTAGTTATTTTATAGTAGGGTTTTTTGTGTATTTTTAACTCTATATGACACCAAAGTAATATGAAACTGGCAGCTATCAAAATGGAAATAAATAAATACATAAATAAATAAATAAATAAATAAATAATAAAAGTTTTTTTTATTCATGCTAGGAATTAACCCTGAAAAATTATTTACTGCCTTGACTGAAAAGTACTTAAAACAACTATTAAAATGGTCTCAAATTTATTACAAGCTCATGTATTTAATGAGATCATATTGAATTAAAGTAAAATGCTTATTGCTTCCTGTAAACCTCTATCCATTTTTTCTTCACTGTCCAGAATATAAAGCAGGCAGTTGGAAATAGGTTGCTAATAGAATATCAGTTGTAATATCAGTTGTAATATAAAACATTTATTACAACTAATGAAAATATGAAAAAGGGACCATTTCTATATTGCTAGTGTTCTTGCAAAGAAATATACAATCATAGGGCTATGTGATTGGATTTACATTTGTACTTAAGACAATGTTGCTTTCATCAGCTGAGAGTAATGTAGTTTAAAATGGAAGTACATTTGCTGAGATATAGAGGAAGATTTTTAATTATTTTTTCCCTGAAAGTGGGGAATAATTAAAATTCACGGATTCCTCACTTTCAAGCCATCCCTTCTACAATCAAATACAAAGTATATCATCCAGGCCTTGGCTACACAAAACCCAGAGCCATTGTCTCCTGCCAGGGTTGAGTTGAAACCATTTCCTCCACTCAGCCACTACTGGTACAACAGCTATATATCTAAATATATATAATTGGGTATGATCAACATATGGATGATCTTCCTCAATGGTTTCATGTAAATTTTCAAAAGAACAGGTGAAAGTCTTGAGCCCTTGCGCATGATACATTGCAGGAATCTAGGACTCTATTTCTTCTTTCTACCAATACCAAGTAAAAATGGCCACAGAGGAAGGAAACCATTTATAACCAGTTCCCAAGCCCCAGAGTCAGTAAAAAATGTTATAATGGTCTATATCAAAAGCCTGTGAGGGATACAAGAAAGTTAGAATAGTTGCACTACCACCCATCCTGGGCCCTCCAAAGGACATTGACATTGACCAGTCTTGTTTCAGTGCTGTATCCTGATATGAACCCAAACTGAAAAACATCCAGATAATCTGGTTCATCCAGTGCCCTTTGTAGCTGTGCACTATCTACCCTCTTAATAACCTTACCTAAAAAGGGAAGATTGAAGACTGGGCAAAAGTTGTCTAATTTTTTGAGATCCAACAATCTCGTCCTGCTAAGAGGTGTTAATCACTACTTGGACCCAACCACATGCCACTTCCTGGGAAACATTAACAAACCAGGAGAAGCATGTGTCCAGAACTCAGATGTACATGTCCTCAAAAGCATCTTATTCAAGCTCTTCCCAGAAATCAAGGCTCAGGTATATGTCCATCACTTTAAAAGGATTTGTCCAACTCTGAGCAAAATTGAGCATTTGCTGGGAATATTCCTTAAACCACCCTGCAAGTATTCTCCCAGTTCCCCCTTCTTCAGGAAGAAGATGATTGTCCAAAATAAGGCTGCTACTCAGCTACCTGCATATGCAATAAGGGTGCAAATATAATTACCTTTGTCATCACAAGTCTGAATATAGTCTTTTATCCCTGCTCAATCAGCCACCGCCTTGGCACTTGTCATGTCACTTCATCTCTCTAAACCATTCAGAAAACCATGAGTCTTTATGAAATCCATGTACACAGACAATCAACATAAGTAGGATTTGACCTGTCACCTGGTCATCCCAAGCTATGATGAGAGCTTCTTCTGAATCATGAAAGAGAGTTTTTTAGAAAAAAAACCCAAGCTCTCTCAGAAGCTACATTGGGCCCATCAGGGGTCTGGGGTGTGCAGATCAACTAGGCTGTGGTGGGTAGTGACTGTGAAGTACTCTAGTGTCAAGACAGAGTGGTCTATGGTAGGGGACCAAAGCCAGATCACTCTTCAGAGGCAGACATCAGATATAATGTGTGAAGTAATTTTATTGTAAAGAAAAATACAAGAATAGTAAATGCAAAAGCAACAGGAGCATTGTTTCTTAGATATGCCTGTGACATTATGGTATAAGAACTGAAGTGCATTGTGGCTTTATACAAGGCAGAGTGTTTGCAGACTACATTTTTTCATTCTCTCTTTAATAGATTATTGAGAAATGTATAAATAGGGAAAAAAAGATTATGGGATTTTTGAGTGAATGTGGAATTAAAGGTTGGTCGATGAATATGAAAAAAAATGTATAAGCAAAGCAGATGTAAGAATAAAATAAATGCTTGGTGAATGGTCCAACAATAAGCAATTGTGTATTCCTGAAGTAGATATCTGGTCCTTTGTTTTACAACAGAAATGGCTCCCTTCAGTCTATTTTAAGGAACTTTAAAGAGCTGAACATTTTTAGTAAACATAATTGTGATTCTCATTAATGACATCTTATTGTGCAGAAATGATAAACAGGCTTTCCTTTTATTTTATTTATTTTATCATAGCACTGCTAATTTGTCTTTTCATAGCTCTTTTTGTATTTCATATTTTACAGGAAAAAAGTCATTCACTCCCAGGAATAACATAAATAAATTTGTTTTGGTTTCTCCATGAAAACAAAATAAATGCCAAGTAGGTTATTTGCTGTCATAGAGTATGCTCAGTTAAAATAGGTTGGCCTTCTCTACTTTGTCCCATTTAGACAAACATGTCTCTCTGTATGTAATTTGCAATAAAATAAAACCATGTATATAAAACTTAAACCAAAAATGTCAGTAAATGCATGTATTTTATTTATTTTGCATGTATTACAAATGTCATGACTTGCAGCACTTCCCCAAAATAAACGAAACCCCCCTGGACTTTAATAGAAATTTGTTTCATAATACAACTGTATTTATATATTGCTACAATGCAACAAAAACAATTTGTTTTTTTGTTATTGTTGCAACATTTTTACTACGAATCACTTATACCTAGCTTAACAGATTTCTATGGTTCTGAATTACATGTTTATCCTAAAATTTAAATATGGTGCAATGGTGAAATAAATAGTTATCATAAACGATTAAGAATTGTATAGAAGAACTGCATGGAAATCTATCTAAGTGAGAGTATACATGGCTGGAATAATAATGAAATTATACAATCATACATATATACATTGTAGTATGTATGTATGCGTGTATGTATGCATGCATGCATATATGTATGCTATAGGAGTTAAGCCAGCATCTTGATAAGGGAAGATCTCTTTCCATGCTTATGACAGAAATGCCCAGCAGGCTAGAAAAACATTTGGAGGGTAATAACATTTTGAGTGCTGTTTACGCAGTTTGAATAAACTTCATAATGTTTTGGAGAAGGAACAGACATTTTGCTGCTGAGCATCTTTAATTGGAAGCCTTCTACAGTTTTTGAAATCTTATTCACAGCATCCAGAATTACAAAAATATTTTACCCATTTATAGGGCTCCAAATCCTATTGTGTTTCCGCATTAATGCATATCGTGGCTTATCATGCATTTAATTATTCTGCAATGAACTATATTAAAAATATCAAAACATCAATTTTTCTTATATTTTTATTATTGTCAAAATGATTTTCTCTTTTGAAAACTAACAGTAAATAACTGAAAATTAAATAGCAACAAAGGGATTCATGGTATGCAAATTTACCTCCTACTGAAAATAAATATCACAGTGCCCATTGGAGTCTACAGAGATGGGTTGCACTCAAAGTTTTCAAATATGTGCATTAAATAACATTTTAAATGCAAATAGACATAGAAATAATTTGTAGAGCAGAAGCAATGATATTGCTTCAGCAATACCAGCTATATAAGAAGCTATGATAGTAACACATTATTTTAAAAACAACAAAAATTGTGAAAATGAACTTAAAACAAGGTAAAGCTCATGAGCAGTTGGCACAATAGATAATTAGGAAATAAAGTTCAAGCAGGTCTAGCAGTACAAATCAGGAAAAATATCAGGGCATTCAAATTATGTTACACACATATAAAAATATTTGTAGTACTCACTAAAACCTTCAGAAACTCTACCTACAATATCTTTTGATCATGAAGATTTTTGGCACATAATTTATGCTTTTGCTCCCCAGCAATGGCTGAACTAATAAAAATTAACTGCATTTTCTAATGCATGTTAGCACCTGAAGGAGTATATATATTCTCTGAATACTAAAACAAGGAGGGCAGAACAATATTAGATTGCTAGCAGCCTATTTTAGAAATAAGCAGTTGTTCTTTATGTCACTTTTTAATATTGACATCTATGGCTTAACACAGTACTTTTCAGCATTCAATACTCATACCTTAGTAGTTTCCTTGCATCGTAGTATAAAAAACATTTAATTAGATAGAATTAACTAGGAAAAAATCTGAAATTTACATTTCAGCAAGAATATTACAGTCATATGTTTGTATTACTGTGCCAAAATTGGACTCACTAGTATTGGACTCACCAAGTAAATACCGATTACTTGCTCTTTTTTTTCTGGGGAAACATATCAAGACAAATCTGCAATGAAATTGTAAGAATTTAAGTTCAATTTATGCTGTAATGCTATTGCAAATTGATATTAATGACAAAACAAACATGTCAACTTGATACAATGTGTAAGAGTGGGACAGTTTGTTGTTACTAACTGCATGTGTCTAGTCAAGCCTGTCATTTTTTTTTTGTCCTGCTCTGCATACAAATTAAAGTTTTATATAAACATTATTAGTGTTCCATAGAGCAGGGTCCCTTTGCACGATAAAGTTCCTGACTCTTTGCCCCCTGGCTCAACCTCAACTCTGTGACTAATGATTGATTACAATAATGCTGTCAGCCATAAAGCTATGTGTCTAACATTGCAATAAACCTTCTTTTCAAATTCTCTCAGACCATCCTCAGTAACATCTATACAAATTATACCATTAATAGCTTTTTCATAAGTTAGATATGTTTGTCTGTCCATATACTTACGTTTTCAGCAAAAAGACTTTTCTTTCACAGGTTTATCTCACCTACTGAGTCTAAATTCTAAGAATTCTACTAAATCCAAATAGGGGGCAGATATCTGTCTACTGCTTGAGACTGAGAAAATGGCTAGTAGATACAGAGCATTCTCAATAAAATTCTTCTGACTCTAATGACACCAGTATCAGGATAAACTAGATTTTTTTTTCTCCAACCCATACTATAATTCTGCCTATTGACATTTTTAATGTTTGTGTTTGGAATTGTGTTTAATATATATATATATATATATATATATATATATATATATATATATATATATATATATATATATATATATTTGTATATAGGTCTTTGGTTGTTCGGGTTTTCTCCCGCGTAAAATTGGAAGTGTCTTGGCGACGTTTCGACGAAGTCCCATTCGTCATCTTCAGGCTGGTGCTTTCAGCTTCGTGCCTCGAGCAGCAGTGTGTGGTCTTGGCTGTTTCTTCCTTTTAACTGCCAGTGGAGGTATGAACTGATTGGGTGGGAGCTTGGCTGTGTTCTGATTGGGTGGAGGTGTGTTCTGATTGGTTAGGGGCTTGGCTGTGCTCTGATTGGCTGGGGGGTTGGCTGTGCTCTGATTGGCTGGGGGGTTGGCTGTGCTCTGATTGGCTGGGGGAGTGTTCTGTTTGGTTGTGCTCAGGTTAGTCTGAGTTGCAGAGGGATTCAAGATTTTGGGCTGCCCTGCCATTCCTTGGCTTCGCGTTCGTGGTCGTGCTTCCTCTTCATGGAGGGTGTCAGTTTGCTTCATGTATGGATTGGGGGGGTTTAAAGTGGCTAATGATGCAGCTGTGGTCTGGCTTCTGGTTTGTGGTCGTGCCTCATAGTCAGTGTGGCTTTGGGTTTGTTTTTTGCGTGGATGTTTGGTGGTGACCTCCTGTGTGGTTTTTGTGAGTGTGGGTCTGGTATCATTTTTTGTGTTAGGGAGTCGTTTGTCAATGAGGGCGGGTTTCCAAATGGCTGGTAGGCGGGAGGTATCATCTCTCTTGTTCATGCTGTGTGGGCGTTTTTCTATCTCGATGGCTTCTCTGATTATTCTGTTATTAAAATGTTCACTTTTGGCAATGGTTCTGGTATTTTTAAAGTCAATTTCATGTCCTGTGGCTTTAAGGTGTTGGACCAGGGAAGATGTTGGTTCCTCTTTTTTGACTGAGTTCTTATGTTCTTCAATGCGTGCACTTATTCTTCTGTTGGTTTGTCCGATGTATGTGGTGGGACAAGTGGTATACGAAATCCCATGCACCACTTGTCCCACCACATACATCGGACAAACCAACAGAAGAATAAGTGCACGCATTGAAGAACATAAGAACTCAGTCAAAAAAGAGGAACCAACATCTTCCCTGGTCCAACACCTTAAAGCCACAGGACATGAAATTGACTTTAAAAATACCAGAACCATTGCCAAAAGTGAACATTTTAATAACAGAATAATCAGAGAAGCCATCGAGATAGAAAAACGCCCACACAGCATGAACAAGCGAGATGATACCTCCCGCCTACCAGCCATTTGGAAACCCGCCCTCATTGACAAACGACTCCCTAACACAAAAAATGATACCAGACCCACACTCACAAAAACCACACAGGAGGTCACCACCAAACATCCACGCAAAAAACAAACCCAAAGCCACACTGACTATGAGGCACGACCACAAACCAGAAGCCAGACCACAGCTGCATCATTAGCCACTTTAAACCCCCCCAATCCATACATGAAGCAAACTGACACCCTCCATGAAGAGGAAGCACGACCACGAACGCGAAGCCAAGGAATGGCAGGGCAGCCCAAAATCTTGAATCCCTCTGCAACTCAGACTAACCTGAGCACAACCAAACAGAACACTCCCCCAGCCAATCAGAGCACAGCCAACCCCCCAGCCAATCAGAGCACAGCCAACCCCCCAGCCAATCAGAGCACAGCCAAGCCCCTAACCAATCAGAACACACCTCCACCCAATCAGAACACAGCCAAGCTCCCACCCAATCAGTTCATACCTCCACTGGCAGTTAAAAGGAAGAAACAGCCAAGACCACACACTGCTGCTCGAGGCACGAAGCTGAAAGCACCAGCCTGAAGATGACGAATGGGACTTCGTCGAAACGTCGCCAAGACACTTCCAATTTTACGTGGGAGAAAACCCGAACAACCAAAGACCTATATATATATATATATATATATATATATATATATATATATATATATATATATATATATATATTAAAAATATGAATTCTTGTAAGCTAAGATTACTGTTTAGAAACTGGTTATATAATCCAGTGGTTCCCAACCTTTCTGATTCTGCGGACAGGCAGTGGCCTCAGAAGTGGAGGTAGGGGATGGTTTCACACACCACTTATGCAAGTGGAATTTCACTTGGTCGTCTGCTGCTTGCACAGTACTAGGCCTGGGAGAGTGGGTTGGGGACCCCTGATATAACCCATCTAGATAACTAAACCAGCCTCAAGTGAGCTATTTTTTAAAATGTCACAAAATGTTCCTATAATGTCACAAAAAATCCTGGTTTTTATTCCCCTGTCAATTTCTTTTGAATTTGAAGATGGTAAATTGGTTTTTGAAATCTATTTCAAAATCAGAGTAACATTTTAGTCAAGTTAACATTCATTTTGGTCCTAGTTAAAATATATTTAGTAAGGAAGGGTATATGTCCCTGTATGAATTATCTAACATTACTACAATAATCTTTTCTGTAGTCAGAAGTTCTCCTAGTTTCCCACAGTTACACTGAAGCTTAATGAACACTATGAGCAAACTCCTTCTACTGGTCTTATTCAGATTAGAGAAGTATCGCCAGACAAACCACCTATCCATCCATCCCAAAATACTATTAATAGCTGTTCATATAATAGCAGAGAGAAGAAAGGTTTCTGTCCAAATAATGACTCTTATCCAAAATGTAACATGATCTAGCTAGAAATGATAAGGAGTATCGGAAGGTGCAAAATTAGGAAAGGCTTACAGTTTTTATTTATTTAATAATAATAATAAAGTTGGAAGGGATCTTGGAGGTCATCTGGCCCAACCCCCTGCTCAGGCAGGAAACCCTATACCATTTCAGACAAATGGCTGTCCAGTCTCTTCCTAAAAACTTCCAGTGTTGGAGCATTCACCACCTCTGGAGGCAGGTTGTTCCACTGGTTAATTGTTCTAACTGTCGGGGAGTTTCTCCTTAGTTCTAGGTTGCTTCTCTCCTTGATTAGTTTCCATCCATTGCTTCTTGTCCTGTCTTCAGCGCCTTGATAAATAGCTTCACTCCTTCTTCTTTGTGGCAACTCTGAGATACTGGAACACTGCTATCATGTCCCTGTCATCCTTCTCTTCATTAAACTAGACATGTATTTGTTTTGTATAAAGAATGACATTTACATTTAAAAGAATGGTCTTGTAAGTATGATCACAATTAATTTTGAGGCATTTTACCTTTTACAATCCCAAAGTCACAGTACAATGGAAAATGTTTGTCCCCCATAAGAGTTTAATTCGCCACATCTGTCGATAGAAGGATGAAACAATTCCCCCCCTTCTCATTTTGGGAGGCTTTTTGCTTATTTGGAATCTTTTCCAGGAAATTAAGTGTAAAATAGGACAGAGAAGAAGAAATTCCCCACCCAATTTTAAGCACTCTGTTCACTGTTGTGCTGGTTAATGCCTGGTTAATAGCTTGGGTTGGTCAGTGAGGCATGGTCAGCCTTTCTCCTGTTGGGTTAGAAGGATTTCCCTGAGCCAAACAAAAGGACTACTGTTGTTCCAGAGCCATTGGGCACCCTTCTTTCTTCGCCATCTCTCCAGTGTGACGTAGACCCATTTAGGGTCCCCTGGCAGGGCAAAACTAGCAGCGGGATGCGGAGGTTCACAATCCCGTGACTGATCTCTACAGTACAAGACCGGAAATCCTCTAGTATGTGCATATTAGATAACCCATGATGTTGGGTTATCCTTTCAGAGATATTTCTTTACTTAAACAAGAAACAGAAAGATCATAAGCGGTTTGCTACTGGTTTGGTTTTAAAATTGCCTGTCATTGTAATGAAAAATGAAGCATTGACATACTTTTGTATATGCATCATGGAATCTTGACATTGTTCCATCATATATATGTTGAAGATTACTGACTATTGATACTTCTAAAATCACCATCTTCATTCAGTGCACTTCTGTCAGGCCTCTGTATGTTGTTGATCTCAAGGTTGTAGCATTGACTGAAATTACCAATAATATATACCTTTTCTACTTGATTTCGTAAATGCCTTTGCAAAATACTAGAAAGGAAACTGATATAATAATTTTTAGCTGCTGCAATCCAAATAAAATTTTTAGGTCACCGGAAGGAAATGTGCTCATTCTGCTCTTATCTGCATTCAACTCAAAACTGAATTTAGCGTCTCCTTTAAGTTAACATGCAATTTCTATGAAATTTAACATAGATCAGTAAGCAGTGATTGTGAGCCTATTCCAAAATAGCCCATATTCTCAAGCAGATTTTCTCACATCATTTGTCCTTTATGTTTAAAAATTAAATTACAGAAAAAACTTTTTTTAAAAAAAAAAAATAAGTGATTTAAAGCAATGCTCTGGATTACACTTGCTAGGTGAAAAGCAATAATTCAGTAACAGAATTCAATGACTAGCATACTTAATTAAAAGAGATATGGAAGGAAAACAGTTGCCAAAAATCTCAGAGATAACTGGCTGTCAGATCATCAAATGTACCTGGAATATATACTCTGGACTAGATGGATAATTGTCTGATAGCATTTTCAGTTAATAAAAATGGAATCTGTCTTTAAACATTTAAATAGTTCAAAAATATTTTGAGGTCTCATCTTAAAAAATCATTACACCCAGGAACTGTTCATGCAATTACATTGCTTTATCTATGAATATGTGTCCTATAAACCTAAGTAAGTAACAAATGAACATAAAAAAATCTTTACACGTTATCTAGAAATGATAAAAGATATATGATTGCATGCTATTGTGGTCAGAAGAATGATACTGTTCAATACAGTGTTTGTTTAGTCATCAAAAGTATCCATAATTTATTAAAAAATAAAAATGACTTAATTTTGGAACACAGTAGAATTTCCTGAAAGAACAAAACATTTTATATCATCTATTGAAATAAAATAGCGATATGCAATTTCTGACTTTTTAAGACAATTAACCAGGACTCTCCACAACTGTAAAGAAGTTACATTTGTTTGCCTAAACCTATTGGTTGTGGGTTCAAGACATTTTAGTATATAATAAAATACTGAATAGAATAAAATTCTATTTGACTGAATACCATTCAAACTATCTACCTTTCTTTCTCTTCCACTTTCACCTTCACTTTTCTGCCAAAGCACTATCACAATCCAGCTATCTGTATCTATACCAAAAAGATCTAGAATTATGCATAAATCTACGTAATTTATTATTCTATATATTTACTGTATTGCATTTCTGCTTTTATTTTTTACCTATTGTTATGTCCCGAGCCTTGCAAACGGGCTCGGGGCGTTTGCAGGCAGTCCCGGGCAGGTGCAAGCTGCCCGGGACCAGACAGGCTGTCGCCAGCGCCTGTGCGCATGCGCGGGTGCTGGCGCGGGAAAAGTAACACATTTACCCGGGAACTGCCTATATAAGAGGCTAGGAGCTTTTGGGCGTTGCTGAAGCCTTCACTTGTAAGCTGAACACAGAATAAAAGGAAACCTGAGAACTACAACTGCTTCTCACGTCTACTTTTCGCCAAGGACTCAACACTGGCGACGAAGGTGGGATGCCTTACATCGCCTGGAAAGGAAGAGGTGTAAGCTTACCCAAGTGAGTCCTGAGCGGCGGAACGATGGAACGGCGTTGACTCGGCAGCTACCCGCCAATCCAGTGTGCATTTGGGGGTAGGCTGGCTGATAGACCTGTCTCCTGAAATGGCAAAGGTTGGAAGGCTTTCGGAGTTCGACGTCTCACATCCAGAGCGGTGGGAGTCCTACGTAGCCAGGATGGAAAATTACCTCAAGGTGAACCAAGTGAGGGAAGATAGCTTGAAGGCTGCCACCCTGCTTTGTATCTGCGGTCAAGACGCCTTCGAAATCGCAGAGAACCTTGCAGCACCTGTCCCATTAGAGTCTGTCAGCTACGCAGATCTAAAGAAGCTATTGAAGGAGCACTTCCAGCCCAAGATGTCCGTCATCGCATGGTGCCACACCTTCGAGCAGAGGGATCAACATCCGGAGAGTCGGCCAAAGAATACATCGCCGCATTGAGGAAGGCCACCAAGCACTGCGAGTTCAAGACCTCGAAGAATGACTGAGGGACCGATTCGTGTGCGGCTTAAGGCATCGAGATCTACAACAGAGGCTTTTCGCCAAAGGAGAATTGTCCTTCAAAGATGCCTTAAGAGAGGTCACCGCAGAAGAAGCAGCAGGCGGCGCCGTCAAAAACATGCGGCCAATCAGGAACAGTCCAGATGTTGCATCCGTGCACCAAGAGGACGTCCAAGGGAACTCCGAGGAGGATCCGGATGAGGAAGTCGACCGTCTCCACCCCACGAAGGAAGGGAATCAGAAAGGAAGCTCTGCAGTTCCCCTCAAGTGCATCGACTGTGGAGGTCGCCACAGGAGAACCGACTGCAAGTTCCGCTCTGCTATCTGCCGGGCGTGTGGGAAACAAGGACATATTTCAGCTGTGTGTCTGGGCCGACGAAAGGTACAACCTCAGGAAGAACTGCGCCTGAAAGGTACCAGGGTCCCCAGCCAGAATAGGGTAGGTTTTTGCGCTTTGCGAAGAAGAATCTTCAGGATAGGCACACACAAGCCCATCAAGAAAAAGCTGTCACTCAAGGTGAAGCTACAAGGGGTTCCATTAACTATGGAACTAGACATGGGGTCTGCCCTTTCAATCATATCCTTACATACATTTAGGAAGATTTGTTCCGGCAGTGGAACTCAGGCTAAATTAAGGCCTTCAGACATTGTGTTTACAGACTTTCAAAATTCGAGAGTGTGTGTTAAGGGGGAGGCCACCCTTAACGTACAGTATAAGAATTTTGAAGGTCCACTAGACATATTAGTAGTAGGGGGTGAACGAACGAGTCTCATAGGACTCGATTGGTTTGAAGCCTTGGGGATACACGTCACGGGGCTCAACAGCTTACAAACACTTGACCTACAGGAAGTCTGCAAAGAATTTGCAGATGTCTTCAGCCCCCAGCTGGGCACATTCAAGGGACCCCCTGTGTCCTTAAAACTAGACCCCACTGTCACGCCCATTAAAATTAAAGCAAGAAGGGTCCCTTTTGCTTTAAAGAGTAAAATTGACACTGATTTAGACAAACTGATCCAACAGGGAATCCTAGAACCTGTTGATTCCAGCCCTTGGGAGACCCCCATTGTCACGCCTCTAAAGGCAAATGGGGACATTCGCATTTGTGCTGACTACAAATGCACTCTTAATAAGGCAGTGCAGCAACATGCCTATCCTGTTCCTGTGGTCAGTCATATTCTGGCCTCCCTCAAGGGGGGGCGCGTTTTTGCAAAGCTTGACCTAGCTCAAGCGTATCAACAGCTGCCTGTTGATGATGATGCTGCTATAGCTCAGACTATTGTGACCCACAGGGAGCCTTTAAGGTAAAAAGGCTACAGTTTGGAGTGAATGTCGCTCCTGGGATTTTCCAAAGCGTAATGGAAAACACACTATGGGGCATACTGGGGGTTTGCCCCTACTTTGATGATGTCTTAATTGCAGGAGACTCCACACACATTCTAGCTGAAAGGCTAAGGGCTGTTCTGTTAAGATTCAGGAAAACAGGCCTCAGGCTCAAAAGAGACAAATGCAAAAGTGGGGTGCCTTCTACTGAATTTCTGGGATTCAAAATTGATGCTGCTGGGATTCACCCTGCTGAATCCAAACTAACTGCCATTTTAGAAGCACCTAGGCCAAAGTCTAAGGCCGAACTTCATGCCTTTCTGGGCCTCCTGAATTTCTACAATTCCTTTCTTCCACATAAAGCTAGTGTAGCTGAGCCTCTTCACAGGCTATTAGACAAACAAGCAGTGTGGCAATGGTCACAAACACATGAGGCTAGTTTCAATGAGGTCAAGGCCTTACTCACTTCTAACAGTGTACTTGCACACTTCAATGAGTCCCTTCCTGTGATGCTTCCCCTTACGGGGTAGGAGCTTCCTGAGCCACCTCAGGTCTGATGGAACTCAGGTTCCTGTTGCATATTACTCCAGAACACTCTCTTCTGCTGAGCGCAACTATGCTCAGATAGACAGGGAGGCTCTGGCTGTTGTTGCTGGAATTAAAAAATTCCATGATTTCTTGTATGGCAGGCATTTCACGGTCTTCACTGACCATAAGCCTCTGCTGGGACTGTTTACCACACGTAAACAAACTCCCCAAATCATTTCCCCTAGAATGCTTAGGTGGGCTATTTTTCTGTCTGCATATGATTTTTCCTTACTCCACAAGCCTGGGAAAGAAATGGGCCATGCTGATGGCCTCAGTAGATTGCCCCTGCCAGTAGTATAAGCTGACCCTGCGCCAGCTGTCAACATTCTATCCATCCAAGCCTTGCCCGAGTCCCCTCTGAATGCCAGGGATGTCGCCGCTGAAACAGGCACAGATCACACACTTTCACGTGTCCTTTCTTGGGTTTTGTCTGGATGGCTTGAGCACTGCCCTAGTCCTGAGTTTCAGAGTTTCTGGTCCAAAAGGAACGAGCTGTCTACTTCTCAGGGTTGTCTGCTTTGGGGAAACAGAGTTGTCATTCCCACCTCAATGAGGACTAGGATCTTAGAGTCCCTCCACGAGGGTCATCCTGGCATTGTTCGCATAAAGGCCCTTGCGCGCAGCCACTTGTGGTGGCCTGGTTTAGATAAGGACATTGAGGCTAAGGTGCATGCATGCCACCTGTGCCAGCGCTCTCGCCCAGAGATGCCCCAAGCTCCTGTGCATAGATGGTAGGATACACAGTCCCCATGGTCTAGGGTGCACATTGACTACGCTGGGCCCTTTCAGGGCCAGTTCTTCTTGGTCCTCGTTGACAGTCATTCAAAATGGCTTGAGGTTGTACCTGTCTCATCCACCACCACTGCAAAGACTATTCAGGTACTGAGGGGGATTTTTGCTGCACACAGGCTCCCAGACGTCATCGTCTCTGACAACGGCCCTCAATTTACTTCCTCCGAATTCCAAGCTTTCTTACAGGCTAACATGATTCGTCATGCCACGTCTGCACCCTTCCACCCGTCCACCAACGGTATGGCTGAACGCATGGTCCGCATCACAAAGGACACCTTGAAAAGACTCAGCTATGGAGACTGGCATCACAGGTTGGCTGACTTTCTCCTTTCTTACCGCACCACACCGTCCACTTCTACAGGGAGAAACCCAGCTGAACTTCGCTGGGGGCGCAAACTTACTACGAAGCTTGACCGGTTGCATCCGGACAGACTGCCTTCATCTACCTCACATCCTAGGACACCTAGACAACTACTTGTGGGTGCCCCGGTTTGGACTCGCAATTACGGGCCTGGTCATACATGGGTCCCCGCTTCTATTTCCCGGGTCACAGGTCCTCTCCCCTACGAGGTAGCCCTGGACGACGGTCGTGTCCTGCGTCGGCACATCGACCAACTCCACCCTAGGCGGGACCTTTCAGATGAGACTCCTGGGTCTTTTCCAAGGGGGGGAGGGGGACCCTTTAGAGCAAAGGGAGGGGCACGAGCTGCTGCCCACCTCCAATCATGGAGCCACAAACGGCCCATTCCAAGATTCCGCGATTGCCCCAAACAGGAATTCTAAGAGCCTATCCAACTACCAGGCATTCACGCCTACTCCAGCCAGGGAGTCACCCCGGGGGTACAATCACTATTCACCTGCACAGCACAGTCCTCCAGTCAGGGAGGATACCCGGGAGCATCCCAATAAATCATACCCCGCAAGAGAGCTGGCACATAATCCCCAGAGTTGGCCTGACCTTACCCCAAGTCCTACAGGGGGTCAAACTTACAGGGAGGTGGTCGAGGAACCAAGTCCCGACCACAACACCTCTAGCCCAAATCAGGGAGTAACTGAGTTTTGGGAAGGTACAGAGACCCACACGAACCCAGACACAGAACGGGGCTTAGGGATTGGACAGCCTCCTGACAGGTCTTGGACGGACCTAGGAGGTTCTATAGAGATGCCCAGCAGTGGCTATCACTTCAAGGGGCCCGAGGGCCTACAGCTAGGCAGGTCAACCAGGTCACAAAGTGACAGAAGCGCTGGCCTGACGAGCCCGGTGGGCGAGCAAGCAGGCCAGGCATCGGGGCACAGTCCTTGGAAGGCACCAAGGCATGATAAGGAGAACAGGCTCACATCTCCCCTCAGTCAGGGAACACCTGTCAGAAACCCAGAGCTGAGAAGGTCACGGAGAGCAAGGAAATCTCCTAAATACTTAGATTACATAACATTGCTGGCCAAACAAAAGCCAGTAAACAGTAGGAGCACTGGGGAGTAGAACACTGCATCAAGAAATAATTGTATGTTGGTAGTAGTCTTAGCCCGGGGGAAAGGGTTGTTATGTCCCGAGCCTTGCAAACGGGCTCGGGGCATTTGCAGGCAGTCCCGGGCAGGTGCAAGCTGCCCGGGACCAGACAGGCTGTCGCCAGCGCCTGTGCGCATGCGCGGATGCTGGCGCGAGAAAAGTAACACATTTACCCGGGAACTGCCTATATAAGAGGCTAGGAGCTTTTGGGCGTTGCTGAAGCCTTCACTTGTAAGCTGAACACAGAATAAAAGGAAACCTGAGAACTACAACTGCTTCTCGCGTCTGCTTTTCGCCAAGGACTCAACACCTATTTAGAGTAGTAGAGTGGTATATCAATTAAGGAGTTGGACTGGCAACAGTAGCCTGATGTTCAGCTACACACTCAGCCATTAATGCTCACCCTTTCCCAGACCAACCTATCTTGCAGAGTTGTTGCAGTGGGAAAAACTGGAGAAAATACTGCAGTGTGTACCAATTTGAACTCCTTAAGGTAAGCAGATAGATTTATTTTGAAATCTAACAAGTCAAATCACATTAAAAAAATAAATCTTGTGTTCCTGTAATAGTTTATATGTTTACTTTCTGTAGTAATAAAATACATTTCTTTTTGTTTAAAACCTGAATCTATCTTATAGACACGCATAGACTATTCATATACAAGTGTCATGTGACAAACTGAAAAATTAATAGTTGATAAAATGAATATTTATATATTGTTTCTCATTGTTTCTCAATCAACTTTAGATTTATACATTATATTTGTCCATCACCCAGATTCAATAAATGTCATAACTATATTGTATCTATTTCACAAAAAAGTTACAAGTATTTTATTAATATAATGAAATGTCTTGAACCCGTGACCAAGAGGTTTAGGCAAACAAGTGTAACTTCTTTACAGTTGTGGAGCGTCCTGGTTAATTTCTTAAAAACTCAGAAATTATATATAGCTATCTTATTTCAGTAGATGATATAAAATGTTTTGTCTTTCAGGAAATTCTACTGTGTTCCAAAATTAAAGTCATTTTTATTTTTTTAATATATTATCAATACTTTTGATGACTGAACAAACATTACTTTGAGCAGTATCATTCATCTGAGTATAATAGCATACAATAGGAAATAAAAATACTTATGGATTGTGGTTTTTTTTCATCGTTGTGTCTGATAATAGGAAGTCTTAAAGCACATTGCTTGGTGACATTTACAAACTCATTCTGTGTATAATTCTGATGAGAATTCTTTCTGCTGGAAACTTTGTTTAGTATTTGCTTCTGCATAATAAGAACCTTCCTACCTTAGTATTCCAATCCCCCATGATGATAAGGACATCACTTTTTGGTGTTAATTCTATAAGGTGCTGTAGGGCTTCATAGAACTGGTCAATTTCATCCCCTTCAGCACCAGTGGTTGGGGCATAGATTTGGACTATTTTGATATTGAATGGTTTGCCTTGGATTCAAATTGAGATCATTCTGTCATTTTGGGGATTGTATCCCAGTATTGCTTTTCCTATTCTTCTATTGACTATGAAGGCTACTCCATTTCTTCTGAGGGATTCTTGCCCACAGTAGTATACCTGATGGTCCTCTGAGTTAAATTCACCCATTCCTGTCCATTTTAGTTCGCTGATTCCTAAGATGTCGATGTTCAGCAGAGACATCACCCTGCCAACAAAAGTGTGTATAGTCCAGGCCATGGTTTTCCCAGTTGCAATGTATGGCTGTGAAAGTTGGACCATAAGAAAGGCTGAGCGCCAAAGAATTGAGGCCTTTGAACTATGGTGCTGGAGAAGACTCCTGCGAGTCCCTTGGACTGCAAGGCATTCAAACCGGTCAGTCCTAGAAGAGAGCAACCCCGACTGCTCTTTAGAAGGCCAGATCCTGAAGTTGAAACTCAAATACTTTGGCCACCTAATGAGAAGGAAGGACTCACTGGAGAAGGGCCTAATGCTGGGAAAGATTGAGGGCAATAGAAGAAGGGGACGACAGAGAATGAGATGGCTGGATGGAGTCACTGAAGCAGTAGGTGTGAACTTAAATGGACTCCAGAAGATGGTAGAGAACAGGAAGACCTGGAGGAACATTGTCCATGGGGTCGCGATGGGTCGGACACGACTTCGCAATTAACAACAACAACAACATACTTAATGTTTATGGATTCATGGTAGATTACTGTGGAAATGGAAAGGAAGACACTTACTACTGAAAATCAAATTTCCAGCTTGTACATCCTAATATAGTACACACACAGGCACACACACACACACACACACACACACACACACACACACACACAAATGCACACACACATCTGAATAGTTCTCTAGTGACTGATTGCTGTAATTAGTTTTAAGCAGATGGTAGAGGACAGGAAGACCTGGAGGAACGTTGTCCATGGGGTCGCGATGGGTCGGACACGACTTCGCAATTAACAACAACAATAAGAACCTTATGTTGTATCAATTGTAAATTTAATAATTACAAACTTTATTACTGGAATAAAGCTATTTACAAATATGCTTCGAAATAACACTATTGGAACTCAAGAAGCTTTCTTAGGTCATCATCTTTGTTCACCTTTGGTGCATATTATGATCATTGCATTTGAAGATTCCAGGATGATACTTTTCTCGTTCTATGGTTCAAGATCTTATTCCTATTGATGTGAAAGGAAACAATATAGCCACACAGAGTAAAAGTTCTTGTTGGAACTTCTACATTTAATATGAAATTTAAAGTTCTGTTAAATTCAACATGGTTTACATCAAGACTATAGCTTAATGAATTTAATATAGGTGAGGAAGCTCTTTCTGCATTCATCATAGAAATTGCAGGCCAGCAGTTTGATATGCCTGTTCTAGGTCAAAGCTAAAATACAAGTACCAACATTGGCAGGATTTTTTCCTTCTCATCACAGCACAAATAAAGTTTATGAAACTATTGTTCATTAAACCCAATTATGTGTCTTGCCTATATTCCTGATTTTATTTTTCATATGCAGAAATGGCTATTACTTTTATAATTCCATATAAGCAGTAAACCTTGCTATTGAGAATACTGAAGTATCTATTTTTCCAGCTTGATTTCAGGTTATTCTATCCATGCAAGACAGGAAAGAAAGGGGGGGGGAGCCATCCAATCACAAACAATCATTACTGAATTACTACTGGTTCTCTGAGAAGTTCTTAGACTGCAAAATGAAATCAAATAAGCATCATACTTCAAGGAACTAGGAAACTTTGAAAAATTATTGACTTGGGAAGGATTAGTTCTTTGTTAAAGTTGTCAGGGAAAAAGATGCTGTGAGGAGGCGTTTTTCATTTATTCTCAATAACAGACATAGCTGCAAAGAAATGCTACCAAGCTAGTTCACTCAGGAGCCTTTGTGGTTCACTGCATGGCAGCTACAATTCACCTTATGACCACAAGATTTGGAATTACCCTACGCATAGCAGCCTTTGAGGAGAGAAATGTATTGAATGTATATGAGCCGAGGTGGCGCAGCAGTTAGAGTGCAGTACTGCAGGCCACTTTAGCTGACTGTGTTCAGCAGGTCAGTAGTTCAAATCTCACCGGCTCAAGGTTGACTCATCCTTCCATCCTTCCGAGGTAGGTAAAATGAGGACCCAGATTGTTGGGGGCAATGTTATATATATATATATATATATATATATATATATATATATATATATATATATATATACATTGCTTACTGGTGTACACCACTTAGAGAGTGCTTGCACTTAAAGCGGTATATAAGTCTCATAAATAAATAAATAAATCATTTTACCCAGTGCTTTTTTTCTTAAAAAAAAAAAAGTACTGGAACTCACATACGTCATACAACCCGCCTTGCCTACCCTACAAAGTTCCATCCAAAAAAGGTGCCGGAACTCTGTTCTGGGCGTTCTATGAGAAAAAAAGCCCTGGTTTTACCCAAATCAAGAAGCTAAGAATGGCAGTTGCAGGAAGAATTAAGAAAACTTATAGGGATGGGGTGTATGGTTGTGTGTGTGTGTGGTTTTAGCTAACTGGAAAATAATTGTGTACATAGAAGTGAGAAAATTTATAATTCAATTTATATTTAGTCAGAAATTTCAAAAATATTTTCAAGAAAAAAAGAGTCAGAATCTCTTCTAATATGGGATGTTAGAATAATTTACCATTTTCATAGTAAATGAAACATTAAAAATTGGCACTGGAGAATCGTCATTTTTCTTTCTGTTCATTATTTTTTTTATATTAGTTCTTTTTTAGATAAGCATGTTTTAGAGCAGGAACTATTTCTTTAAGCACTGGACAATTGGCTGAAAAGTGCTATAAATAAATACATGTAGGGGAGATTGTACAGTGTGAATAAAGGTAGGAATTACCTTGGATTCTCTTCAGTATCATTTATAAAAGTAAGTATATCATTAAAAAATCAGTTCTGAATTATACATCACTTCATCCTATATCATGACAGCAAGACATCTATAAAAATCAATATCCTCTATTGTTTCTGCTGCAGTGAGAACAATGGAGTCTCCTGCATGAGCAGGGGTTTGGACTGGAGATCTTCAAGATTTTTTCCCACCCCGTTGTTCTATGTTATTTTATTTCCTCCATAGGACCTGGCATAACATAATGAGAAAGGGCATATTTACATCACATTATCTATTTTGTGATAGATTATGTTGTTATATTTCATCTCTGATACAACCAACAATAGGAATTATTTAACAAATTATCATAGAATAATTTCATGTTCATGTTCTTTTCAGAAAGCTAGTGTATGACCTCTATTTGGAAGATAACATTTTTTTCCCCCTTTGGGAGAGTGTCTCCTTTCTAATATTTAGGAATATTCATTTGCTTAAATCAGTTGCTATGCAGGCATGAAGCATATGTATCACAAATCATGTATTAATCATTGTTTTTATATGTCTAGTTATTAATATATAATACAATCTGTCGACAGCTGAAAAAACTTTACTATGTGTACAAGCTTAATAATTTTTTCTTCAGTACAAATGTCTTTCTCTTTCCCTCTTACTGATGTTCATATTCCATAACACAGAGTGAAGTGTTCTGTTTAAGCTACTATTTGGTTTTTGTTATTTATTTTGCATCCCTTCTCCTGCTCCCTCCAAACTAGAGTTATATTTATAAATATGTCACTTTTCTTTCTTCTGTTGGTGCAGATTTAAGCTAAATATAGATGAAATATAAGGCAAACTATTTTGCAAATAATGTCAGTTTCTATTAATGTTATCATGACATTTATGAGCTTGCGAGGACAATTAAATTATTGGAAAAGGAAGCAGGAAATTATTTGTCTATTTAATGATTTTATACTGCTGTGAAGTCATATCTCAAACAACTTTGCAATAATAATAAAAATTATTAACATGCAGCAATAAAAATCAATATGTGAAAATAATGCAAAAATAAATATATTGAAAAGAAGAGGAGAAAAAGCAATCAAAACAAAACAATCCATCTGTTAAGTACTTCGCGTGCAAATGATGAATGCACACGGTGAAGTTAAACAGCTCTTTATTCTTCTTCCAACAATACCCGAACAACAACAAAAGGCACACAAGCCTTTTTATATAGCCAGAAGACCTGGACAACAACAGCCAATGGAACAGAGTATTTTCACACCTTGCGCCTGCACACAAGGCTGGCACCGCTCTGTCTGGTCCCGGGCAGGTTTTGGAATGCCCAGAACCAATGCAACGTCCCGAGCCTGCTTTTGCAGGCTCAGGACACAACACCCCTCCCCCCTAGATGGAACATACTTGCGCACACACAAGTACGTCATACATTGGGAAGAGTGTCATACAGTTTCATTAATCAAATGCAAGGAATGTGGAATACTCGAGTCTGCCCTCAGGCAAAACCTCTTCAAACTTTATTAATACAATAAATGTATCCGAAATAAAAAAAATAATACAAAATAATGTACCATGAGTTACTCCCATTATTCAGGGGCCTCATGAACAGAACCCTCGTGATTTGACAGCAACTTCACAAAGTCTCTGAGATGTTTGGGTGGGCACTTGGCCCACTGCGACCTTCTAAGGGCCAGAGAGATTGCCTGACCCACCTGCTCACCTACTAGGCTAGGCAGGCCAGGGCGTTGCTGCCCTAAATTCCCAGGTGACACCAGTGAGGGTGCCAGGCCTACTTGCTTGCCTACCAAGCTAGGCAGGCCAGGACTTTGCTGCCCCAAATACCCGGTTGACCTACCCCACTGCTGGCTGGCTGGCTGGACTCTCTAAGTCCAAACCAGCATACCATGGAAGGGTGGAATTCCCCAGGTCCACAATGGACCCCTCTTGGGAACACTATCCCTCGAGCTCAAGGCCAGCAGATAGAGAGGACTGGGTAGCAGAAGTGCCCCAATACTCTACTCTGTGGCCCCCAAGGATGTGCCCGAGGTGCCAGAGTCAGGAGCCGCCTCCATGGCAACTCCTTTTGCTGGTGACCTTCTTTTGGGAGCAATTGCGGAATTGGGCAAGCACCCCTGATGGAATTCTTTTTCTCTTGCTGCTTGTGATTTGTGTGGATACCCCCAGTCAGTCTCCCTGTCTGGAGCACTATCTGACATATGTGAATACTGTGGATACCCCCAGTGTGACTCCCTGTCTGGAGTGATTATGGATGTGTGGGATGACCCCCTATCCCATGAATTCCTCTTAGGAGCACTTGCAGAACCTTGGAATGAATTCCAAATAGCCTTAGTAGCAGCTAGTGATGGCCTGTTAGGCCTGGGAAACTGTGATCCAGAATGCATGTTATGGACCTCCCCCCCAGAGCAGAGCCAGGAGCGGAAGAGTGAGAGTCCAGTCTCCAACGCAGTTGGTCTATGTGTCTGCGAAGAATGTGGCCATCTCCCAAGGCAACTTTGTATGACAACGGCCCAGAGACCTTGCAGACCACAGCTGTGACCCAGAGATGACCAGGCCCATAGTTTCTTGCCCAAACTGGATCACCCACCTGGAGTCTCCTAGGTGCCCGTGGTTGTGACACCTGTGAAGCCACCCAGTCAGGGTGCAGCCTGTCCAGTTTAGTGATGAGGCAGCGACCCCAGTGGAGTTCAGCAGAGCTCTTACCTGTGGCTATGCATGGTGTGGTGCAACGTGCAAGAAGGAAATCTGCTAACCTGTGATGCCAGTTACCATAAGTCAGTTTCTTAAGGGCATTTTTGGTGGTTCGCATCATCCTCTCTGTCAGTCGGTTGGAGGATGGATGGAAGGAGCCGAAGTTGCATGGTGGATCAGGTTGTCCTGAAGAAAAGCCTACAACTCAGAAGAGGTAAATTGAGGGCCATTATCTGAAATCAGAACATCTGGAAGACCGTGTGATGCAAAAATTCCTCTCAACACCTGGATGGTCCTGGCACTAGTAGTGGAGGAAACAGGAACAACCTCTAGCCACTTGGAATGGCTATCAACAATAACCAGGAAGAATTGCCCCTGAAAGGGCCCAGCATAATCTATATCCACCCTAGACCATGGGGTTGAGTTTCCTCCCACCTATGTACTGGGGCCTGAGGCATTTCGGGCCAGGACTGTTGGCACACTTGGCACCCGTGCACCTGGGCCTCGATGGCTTTATCGAGCCCAGGCCACCAAAGATGCCTGCATGCAAGTGCTTTCATCCTGACTATACCAGGATGTCCCTCATGCAGAGATTCTAGACCTCAATGAGGCTGGGATCACTACCCTGCTACCCCATAACAGGCAACCCTTGAAAGTGAAAAACTCATGCTTCTTGTGCCAGAAGCTTTGGAACTCAGTATCTGGGCACTTGTCAGGCCATCCTGACAACATCCTTGTCAGCACATGTGTAAGAGTGTGATCAGTGGCAGTTTCTGCAGCCACATCCCTAGCATTGAGAGGAGACTGAGGCAACTCCTGAATGAACAGAATATTAATGGCTGGAGCAGGATCTGGCTCCAATTGATTGCTCTGCTCAGGCCATCAGCATGACCCATTTCTTTTCCTGGTTTGTGAACTAATGTATAGTCATATGCTGACAGGAAAATGGACCATCTCAGCATACGAGGAGAAATTATATGTGGGGTCTGTTTGTTAGTGGTAAACAAACCTAGCAGAGGCTTATGGTCAGTATAGACCATGAAATGGTGGCCATATAAGAAATCATGAAAATGTCAATTTGAGCGTAATTTCACTCTGCAGAAGACAGAGTCCTTGAATAATAGGCCACAGGGACCTGTGTCCCATCAGCCTTCAGATGGCTAAGTACGGCTCCCACCCCATAAGGAGATGCATCGCATGCGATGCAAACAGGCAGTTGCTCATTGAAATGCGCTAAAACAGCATTAGAAATGAGCAAGGCTTTAACCTCATTGAAACTCTTTTCATGGACTTTAGACCACTGCCAAGAAGCCTGCTTGTCTAAGAGCCTGTGTAATGGCTCTGCTCCTGCAGCTTTATGTGGGAGAAATGCATGGTAAAAATTTAATAGCCCCAAGAAGGCGTGCAGCTCACTCTTAGAGTTAGGGCTTGGGGCCTGCTGGATAGCTTGCAATTTAGTTTCAGCAGGGTGAATGCCTTGAGCATCTTTCCTGAATCCTAAGAAGTCAGTAGAAGTGACTCCTATCTTACATTTGTCCTTCTTTAGTTTAAGGCCTGCTTTTCAAAAATGAAGCAAGACAGCCCTTAATCTCTCTGCTAAATTTTGAGATGACTCCCCAGCAATGAGGACATCATCAAAGCAGGGACAGACTCCAGGAATACCTCAAAGTGTGCTCTCCATGACACTTTGCAATATGCCAGGGACTATATTTACCCCAAATTGCAGTCTCTTGACCTTGAAGGCTCCCCTAGGAGTTACAATAGTCTGGGCCTCTGCAGCTGCCTCATCAACAGGTACTGTTGATAGGCCTGTGCCAAGTCAAGCTTCGCAAAAATGCGCCACCCCCCCCCCTTGAGGGAGGCCAGAATGTGACTTACCACAGGCACTGGATAAGCGTGCTGTTGCAGTGCCTTATTCAGTGTGCACTTGTAGTCTGCACATATACGTATGTCCCCATTAGCCTTTAGAGGTGTTCCTATGGAGGTTTCCCATGGACTTGAATCCACAGGTTCTAGAATGCCCTGCTGGAGCAATTTATCCAGTTCAGCATCAATCTTGCCTTTGAGGGCAAAAGGTACCCTCCTAGGTTTAACTCTGATGGGCATGATGGTCGGGTCTAACCGTAGAGAAATTGGAGGCACCTTGTAGGACCCTAGCTCTGAACTAAACATATCTGCAAACTCCTTGCAGACTTCGGCGAGGCTCAATGTTTGCAAATGGTGCAGCCCAGTTACCTGGATTCCCAGAGCCTTGAACCAATCAAGTCCAATAAGACTCGTACGTTCACCCGCAACAACCACCATGTCTAGGGGACCTTCAAAATCATTATGCTGTACTCTAAGGGTGGCCTCCCCCTTGACACACCATAGAATTCTGAAAATCTGTAAGTATTAGATTGGATGGCCTGAGTTTAACTCGAAGGCCACTGCAGCTGCATATCCTTTTGAATGTGTTAATAAAAATAATGGAGAGAGTGGACCCAGTGTCCAACTCCATTGATAAGGGAACCCCTTGCAGCCTTAGGTTAATGGAAAGCTTCTTCTTAAGGGGCTTATGTGTCCCTGTCCTTAAAACACTCCTGCGTGATTCGCAGAAACCCACCCTATGTTGGCTGGAGACCCTGGTACTTTTCAGATGCAATTCTTCACGAGGTTGGATCTTCTGGCAACCCAAACAGACAGATGTGATGTGGCCTTGCCTGCCACACACTCAGCAAATGGCAGAGCAGAACCTGCAGTCAGCTTGCTTGTGGCGTCCTCCACACCCGAAGCATTAAAGAGATGCTGGGGCCTTGTCCGAACGTTCCTTCTGCCTCGTTTCAGCTGGCTGGTGAAGTCTATCCACTCTTCTTCAGCATCCTCTTGATGGATGGTAGTTGACTCTGGAGGGCTCCTGGTGAGCCGTAGGTCTTCACAGCCCCGCCTGTTGCTTCCTCAGCTGTCACCTCTCATAGCGCATCTTGGAAAGAGACATCTTCTTTTGCAAAAATCTTTTGCTGTAAGTCTCTGTTCCTTAAACCGCATATGAAGCAATCTTGCAGTCTCTCTTCCAGATCCTTGAACTCACAAGGTCTGGCTACTCGCCTTAAGGCCGCAATAAAATCCATAGCAGATTCACCCAGCCTCTGGTCTCTCTGCTCAAATGCGTGCCTCCAAGCAATAACAGATAACTTTGGCTGGAAGTGTTCCTTTAACATTTTGTTCACATCAGTATATGTTACTGACTCCAGAGGTTCAGGGGCCACCAGATTCTCTGCAATTTCAAAAGCTTACTATCCACAGACACACAAAAGAGTTGCAGCCTTCAAGCCATCTTCTCTAATTTGATTTACTCTGAAGTAATTCTCCACCCTTGCAATGTAGGAATTCCATCTCTCTGTGTGTGAGACATCAAAATCAGACAAACAACTAATCTTCACCATCATACTATTACTACCTTCACCACTCGCTCCTCTGCAAACTTCTGTTTGGGAAAAGGGTCCTTTAGCTGAGCTCACCCTTCAGCGACATTATACTGGCAGGCTGGGACGCTGATTCAGATGCCGTCTTCCTTCTTCAGGAGTTCCTGGATAAGTCCTTAAAACTTTCTCTTCAGTTTGCAAAGTATCCCACCTTCGTCGCCAGTGTTAAGTACTTCATTCACGTGCGAATGATGAATACACATGGTGAAGTTAAACAGCTCTTTATTCTTCTTCCAACAACACCCGAACAACAACAAAAGGCACGCGAGCCTTTTTATATAGCCAGAAGACCTGGACAACTTCAGCCAACGGAACAGAGCGTTTTCGCGCCTTGCGCATGAGCACAAGGCTGGCGCCAGTCTGTCTGGTCCTGGGCTGCTTTTGGAATGCCCGGGACCTGAGCTTTTGCAGGCTCAGGACAGAACACCATCTATTACCATTCATCTAGGGAATGCCTGGATGAGAAGATTTCAGACAAGTGATCTACCTTTCATACATTTATTGCTATTGTCTACTTAATATTTTAAACTCTTTTAAATTACTAAGTTTTGGTGCTGTACCAATTAAATAATTAATTAAATATCAGGATATTATTCTAAAGAAAAAGCACTTCCATAGAGAACATTTACAAAAGGTGGCATTTGTGCCTTATGATAATTAGACAAATCTTTAAAGCTAGCAAAATCACTCCATCAGCCAAAATACCATAACATTCTCTAGATCCATGTGTCTGACCACATTGGTTAAATGAAAGCTGGGTAGAGGTTGAAAAACCACCATCCATTCCCTTTTCTCTTAGTTGTTTTTTTCTTGTTTCTTTGTGTATCTGGACATTTTCTAAGATCCTTATTTATTGAACGCAACACAAAAAGCCTTGGTTTTAAAAATTCTATTGAATCTTATCAAATTTTAATATTCTGACAATTGAGCTAAATATTCAAGAAGGTAATAAAGCACTATATAAAGTAAGCATACATCTTAATACAACTATTATATTAGCTGTATAAACATGAACTTCATTAAAAGTTCTTCTTCCCTTGATAAAAAGCTAATTTTATTGTATGACAAATTTACAGAGCTGGATTTGCAAATAAATTGCAAAAGATGGTTAAAAGATAAAATTAAAATTAAAACTAAAAGTAAATATAAGTAAAAATAAAGATAACATGTCACATAATATCCAAATGTCTGTCATTACATGGAAACCCTTCTGTAGCTACCTCCACAATTTCCAACAGAGTATGAGAGAATTTCTACATACTTTCTAATCACTCACAAATAGTGAGTGAAGATGATCCATGGCTATTTTCATTTCTGCTAATCGAAACTGCTGAGAACATGAAGTGAAAATTATTTCCTCACTGTAAGTTGTCATATCTCTGGCAGCAATAAATCATTCACCCTCTTCTCTACCTGAAAAGGAAAGGTGAAAAGACAGAAGACTCAGTAGCCTGGAATTCTGCACCCAAGCTCAACAATTTTCAGTAGTAAAAGAAAACTAACCACAATTTTGTCAATTTTGTCCTTCTTTTTGGGGGATGGGTCTGGACCACAGAATAGGAATTGCAAAGCCATTTTATTATTATTATTCCATTTGTGAATGTTGATTTGAATGGAAAAATCTGTTCCACATATCTAACATCGTGATTTACTGTAATTCACATTAACCATGATAAATATCTTTGCCACCCAAATTTCAGATTATGTGCTTCTAACTCAAAGTACATTCTATTTCTCAGCAACATCCATTGTTCATCCAAACCAAACACCAAGCTGCAAAATAAAATTTCAAATATAGATAAACCCTATCCTGCTCTTTCCTTTACATCTAGTAATACCTCATTTTGATCCAGTGACTTTTTCCCCCAGCCACACAAATTTAGCTATATATGTCTGCTAGTGTTTAGATCATACATCAGTTATCTAAACAGGCATTACCTGAAACAAAAAAATTATTCTAGACAACATACTAATTTTTATTACACAAGTCTACCTTGCAATGCTAGTTGTATATTCCCTCTCTCTCAATTTAATTCTATATCTTAACATAATTATTTTGAAATAACATATTTTCATATTTATATAGTGATACCCAGATATTTTACCTTCTTTTCACTCTTAAAATACATTTTATTCATGAATTCGTTTTATTTAAAAAAAATATTAGCATCTTTTTCTTTTGTTTATTGTTAATTACTACCAATACATTTATTTGATTTCGCCATTAATATTTCAATTTCCTTTAAAGGATCTTCCAGAACCAACACCAAGTCATCTGCAAAACCTCTTCACTTAAAAGTTTCTTTTTTAATCTTCATTCCCATGATCCTCTGGTCTTATATTGCTAGTCAGTATTTCAAGAATCAAAAAAAACAAGAGTGGAGACAATAGGCATTCCTGCCTTGATCCTTTTTGTATTTCATAAGGTTTTCTTAAATTATTTGTTCTTTCTGTGAAGTATAAATTGATCTTATCAATTTTATCCATTCATTAAGTTGTTCCAAATATTCCAAAATGTCCAACACATTTCTAACTTTAACTTCTTTTAGGTAAAAATCCACATTGATTCTCATGAATAAATTCTTGCAAAATTAGTTCTAATCTATCATGTAGAATCATTGTGAACAAATTATAGTCAATATTAAATAATGATATTGCCCTAAAGTTTCTGGTTAATGTCAAATCTTGTCCCTCATATTAATGATAGCTAGCTAGCTGGATGGATGGATGGATGGATGGATGGATGGATGGATGGATGGGTAGGTCGGTAGATAGATAGATAGATAGATAGATAGATAGATAGATAGATAGATAGATAGATAGATAGATAGATAGATAGATAGATAGATAGATAACCTTTATTGCCATTTTTTACTGTGGGCACACTGGCACACATTAAAAATGAAATTTTGTTGCTTGCTCTCAAAAGTGTATACATACATAACACACATTTAAACATGCTATACACATACATATGTATAAACCTACAGCCTTACATATAAATAACATATAAATATAAATCACTGTCCATCTTGAATATATAGCAGAAAGAGTAAGCTTTAGAGTTCACAAGGTTAATACTGTATGGAACAAAACTGTGACTGAATCTAGATGTTCTGCTTTGGATATCATGAAGCCTTCTCCCAGCAGGTAACAAGGAAAACAGGTCGTGAAGAGGATGTGTAGTGTCCCAGACAATCTTGAGGATCCTGCTCAAGCAATGCTTATATGCTATGTCCTTGATGAAAGGGAGGGAACTGCCAGTAATCTTTTCTGCCATCCTTATCACTCTCTGCACCACCTTCCTGTCTGAAACAGTGATGCTTCCAAACCAGACTGTAATGCTGTATGATAGGATGCTCTTGATCGTCCCTCTGTAGAAAGTGGTAAGGACAAGGGAGGGACGATGTACTTTTCTCATGCAGAAAATTCAGGCGCTATACTTGCTTTACCAGTGTCTCGTTGTTGAGCAACCAAGCCAGTCTACTCATTAACTGCTCACCCAGAAATTTGATGCTGGTAACAATCTTACAGGTGAATCATTAATACACAGAGGAGTGTAACTGTGCCTGTCTTTTCTGAAATCGAAAATGATCTACTATATGGGCCTCTGGCATCTTTTTTCTCTATATGATAGAGTTCACTGTGTTTTGTAAATGTTGAAAAAGTTGTAAAAGTTGATTCTCAAAACATGTATAATAAGAACCTAATAATCCATATCCAGGCATCTTTCCTAGTTTAATCTTTTCTATAGCTTCAGAAATTTTCATTATTATTATAGATTCATTTATAATCTGTGTCTCTTCTTCTGTAATGCTTGGTAAATTTTATTTCTTTATATATTAATCTCTTTTTTTCTATGCAAATTGGAATAATATTGATGTAATGCCTTTTGTATGGTTGCATTGTTCACCCATACTTGTAATACCTATATAATTCTCTTTTCTTTTCTTTACCTTTTTGTAATTTATATGCAAGCCATTTTGCTGATTTATTTGCAAAGGTTTTTTTTGCTTTACAAACTGATTTATTTCTCCTATTGTTAATACAAATACTTCTTGTTGTAATATCTTAATTTGTTGAGACTTATCTTGTCTAAAAATTTCTTAAATTCTTTTCTCTTTATTTTAGAACAGCTTCTTTTTTTTCTGCTGACTTCTTTTTAAATTTACTATTTGTTCACTATGTTCTTTAAAATAAAAACTAATAAAAGCTTTTATTTTATTGCATTTAAGCCATTCTTAAATTGGTGCTTTTATCTAAATTATTTTAAAAAAAACATTTTAATTTCTTTTTACAATTGTCTGATTTTTTTTATTTCTGTAGCAACATTTTGTTCAGTCTCCATTTAAAGGAATTAGATATTATTTTATAAATTAAAGTCACAGGTTTATCATCTAAAGCAGTGGTTCTCAACCTGTGGGTCAGGACCCCATTTGGGGTCAAACGACCATTTCACGGGGGTCGCAAAACAAGGGGTCACCATTTTTTTCCCCTTTTCTTTGGCCACGCCCCTGGCACCCAGTGATGTATAAGTGGTTGGGGGTCACCACAACACGGGGAACTGTATTATGGGGTCGCGGCATTAGAAAGGTTGAGAACCACAACTTGACTTCCTGTGACGGCGGCGGCGATGGCGGCTGTTTTCAGCCGTCCGCCCTGGAATGTGTCAAAGCCAGCTGAGACAGCGAGCAACAGCCGTCTCGCGGCTTGGAATCTCTCTCCCTGGGCAAAGGGGAGGAGATGAGTTTTTTCCCTCGGATAGTGGCAGGGCTCCCTGAGAGACCCCTCTTTGGAGGTCGGAGGGTGAGACTCCCACGGAGTCTGAGGCGTTCTCCGCATTCCAGGATGCCTTTGCTCTAAAGCTAGACGCTGCTTACACATCTGCTTTTAAAATGAACTTGTGAGTAAAATTTAAAGCAGACAGAGCTGACCAGGGAGATTATATCTGTGATTATTTTGAGACTTTAACTCTGGAAAAGATTTCATCTTCTCTCTTTTCTTATTTGAGAGGGGTGAAAAATGGCGCTGAGATGTTGTTTTTAAGAGTGAAAGGACCGGAACTTTAATTTGAAACAATGTAACAGCTTTTTTTTCTTCTTCTTTTTTTTATTTACACAGGGGGCTTTTGTTTTTGTTTTTTTTCCTCCTTTTGTCTTCTTTTTTCTCTCTCTCTCTTTGTTAAAGGTTTTATAAGATTTCAAGAGTTTTTTTTTTTCCCAAGATGGCTTCAAAGCATTTTGGAGCTTTTGTTTCTAAAGCCTCAATCTCCTCTTCGGTAATGCAGACAGCTCAGCAAGTTGAGTCTAAATTTCCACCACTTTTCTCAGCTTTACCAGCAGTTTTACCTAAAGACCTACAGGACGCTTTGGAAGATAGTGTACGACGGATTGAAAAAGAGATAAGTGAAATTATTGAAAATAAATTTAGGAAATTGAGAGAAGATATAGCGTCTGTGCTTCAGAAGTTTGCTGATCACATAGATCGTTTGGATCAGTGTACTGATGTTGCTGTAGAAAATTCTGAAAAATTGGAAGATAAAATAGAAAATAAGGTGGAAATAATTCAGGATGAAATTACTATGTTACGATACAGAAGTATGGAATTCGCTTTAAGAATAAGGGGAATGCAGGAAAATAATCAAGAAGATTTGAGACAAGTGGTTGCGAAGGATATAGCTCTTATTTTGGAATCCGAGCCTGAAGAAATATTGAGAGAGATAGAAAAAGTTTTTAGGGTCAATTCAAGGGTTGCAAGACAGAGGAATCTGCCACAAGATGTGGTTATTTATTTTTTTAGTAGATCACTTCGTAATAAAATTTTACAAGCCTTTTACAAGCAGAGATTTCAAATTGCAGCCCAGGATGTTATACTTTTGAAAGAACTACCTTCAAGAATTCTTAAAGTAAGAAAACATTTTGCTTTTTTGGCTGATGAGCTTAAGAGGCGACAGATTCGTTTCAGATGGGAGATACCGGCTGGAATGGTGGTGAATTATGCAGGGACACGCTATAGACTTGATACAATTTTAAAAGCGAAAGATTTTTATACTTCTGTTTTGAAGGCGGGCTCTTTACTACCTACAGCTGAGATATTAGAAGAAAAGTTGGAAGAGAAATTGATACAAGATATGCAGGTTAAACCTTTGCAACAATCTCTCTTGACAGAAGATTCATTAATAAAATTGAGTACTTGTGGAGCTTTTAGAAGTAAAGTAAAGGTGGAAGAAAAGCTGGAAGAGCAGCTGACTGGAAAAAATATGCAGGTTGAATCTTTGCACCAGTCCTCCTTAACAAAAGATTCATCAAAGAAACTGGGCATGACTCACGCAGCTTTTAGAACTGAGGTATTAGAAGAAAAGTTGGAACAGCAACTGATAGAAGATTCGCAGGTTAAACCTTTGCAACAATCTTTTTTGACAGAAGATTCATTAATGAAATTGAGTACTTGTGGACCTTTTAGAAGTAAGATAAAGGTGGAAGAAAAGCCGGAAGAGCAGCTGATTGAAGAAGATATGGAGGTTGTACCTTTGCAGCAGTCCTCTTCAACAGAAGATTTATCAAAGAAATTGGGCATGACTCGTGCAGTTTTTAGAAGTAAAATAATGGAACAGCAGAAGGTTTTTCGTCATCTTCTAAGTAACAGATAATAGAAGGAGAAGTTGGAATATCAGCCGGCTTGTTATAAGGAGTTTTGTTAAATTTTTGTTATTTATGATTTTTGCCTGGGAGAAGACTTGATAGGCTTTAATCTAGGGATTTAATATCTGAGAGTATCTACTATGATTTCTGTTTGAGAGAATAGTTGATAGGTTTTAATCTGGTGATTTAATATTTGAGAGTACTTATGATATATCAAAAGTGGATAAGAATGTTATAAGGTTTTGATTTGGGAGAAAAGGGTATTACAATCATTTGGGTCTGGGGGGAAAGAGTTAAGAGCTAAGTTTATATTGTTTAAAAGAAATACACATCTCGGTGTGGAGAAGGTGGATAAATTATATGAAGAATAAATATGGGATTTAATGGGTAAATTATGATTAGAGTAGATATGATTTAAAGTATTGTTTGGATGATGAATAATTTCCGTTTTACTTATTGTGATTTAGTTTGTATTAGTTAAAGTTAAAATAAATATGGGATTTAACGGGTAAACTTTGATTAGAGTAGAGATGATTAAAAGTATTGTTTTGATTATGTACAATTTTTGTTTTAAATTTGGCATTATTTGATTTTGATAATTGATTTTCTTTAATTTGTTTAAATTTGTTTTGTATTTGAGTTGAAGTAATGTATTGATTTTGTTATTTGTATAGTTGGATAAGTTTAGTTAGATTTAGTTTGCATTAGTTAAAGTTAAGTAGATTTTGTTTAATATGTTTGAAAAAAAATGGGTAAATTTTGATTAGAGTAGATATCATTAAAAGTATTGTCTTGATTATGAATAATTTTTGTTTTAAATTTGGCATTATTTGATTTTGATAGTTGATTTTCTTTAATTTGTTTAAATTTGTTTTGTATTTGAGTTAAAGTAACTTATTGATTTTCTTATTTGTATAGTTGGATAGGTTTAGTTAGATTTAGTTTGTATTAGTTAAAGTTAAGTAGATTTTGTTTAATATGTTTGAAAACCCTGTGCCAAGCTCTGGGAAGTGGGGGGGAGGGGAGGTTGGGGTGTGTGGGTTTTTGGGACTGGGAGGGAGGGGGGTTGGGGTGGGGGGTAGGTAGGTTAGATGATAGGATTAAGGTAAGATAATAAGGGATAACTTATGAGAGAGATGTTGCTTGGGCATTTCCCCGGTACTGTATCCGAAGAGGGATGAGAGAGGAGGAGAAAGGTTAGGGAGGAAGTAGGATGGTGAGAGGAGAGGGGGAGGGGAGAGAGAGAGGAGGAGAAAGGCTTGGGAGGAAGTAGGATGGTGAGAGGAGAGGGGGAAGGGAGAGAGAGGGGAGGGGAGGGAGAAGGAGGAGGGAAGTAAGGGAGAGTACAAGAGAGGGCGGATGCAGTTTCGGGGGGGTGGGCAGGCGACATCTAGATGTATTTACTTTATCTTGTTAAATGTGAAATTTCTTCTTTTTTGTTTATGTAATTGATAATTGGAAAATAAAAACTTTTTTGAAAAAAAAAAGAAAGGTTGAGAACCACTGATCTAAAGTCTTTGGTAAGGTTTCTACTTTAGAAATCATAACAGTCAAATTCTTTGAATATAAAACCCGATACCTTATCATCATTCTGGCAAAGCGCAGACCAAAACTTCCCATGCAGCATTTCTTATTCTCACAAATATTATATTATATATAGTTTATCAATTTCTGCCTCTGCAGTCTTCTCATTCATATCTAAAAAAATGCTAAGACTTTAATAACTTTTTTTAAACTAATATCTTCACAAAACCTCTCTGAGATTGACCTATATTTCAAACAAAAATTCTTCTTTCTCAATTCCAATATAGCCAGATTATCAAGGTTTCTTTCCAACATTTGGTCTGTAACTTCTGACTTTTTCTCCAGAATTTCTGTTTTATCATTAATTTATTTTACATTTCCAGACATTTTTTTCAGAGCTTCTTATTTTATTTCGTCTTTCATCTTTACAAATCTTCTATACATTCTTTTTTCAAAACCTGTTAATTAGATAAAGTGATTCAGCTAATTTACTGCTCAAATTGCTCAAACATTTTCTGAAGCAAATCAGATATCATTTTTTTTCTGCAGGTTGCTCTAATAATATTTTTTGGGTGGTTGCCATTATATTATAATCTAAAAATAAAAGACTCTGAAACAAGATTCTTTTGTTTTCCTTTGACCGTAATACTTTCATGTCAAATTGCATTTCATAGTTACAGTCAGCAGCATAATCTGGCAGATATTGCACTTATAGTTTGTATTATAAACTCCATAAATTGTCTGCACTGTTTAATTGTAATCAATAACAACAAAAATCTCCTTTAAGGGGTAATTTATTTGTCTAATTCAATCCTAATTTATTCAAAAGCATAGTCACACACACACAAAAAAATGATATTTGAAAGTCCTGTTAAGCTTTTTGCCCTCAAAAAATAAGTCTTTAAAATCTTTTTCCCTTTATCCCTTTAGAATACAGAAAAAAAAATTAATAAAGTGATTGAGTGGTTTCTTATCCTGCCAGTCAGAAAATCTCTGGTTAAAAGATGAGGCTTGTGTGAATCCTCTGCAAACTGTCTTATGGCTATAAGCTTGATTAAAATCCCTCAATTCTCAGCTTCTCAAATCATGATCAAAACCCCCTCATTTTCTGCAGCCTCCTCATGAGGACCAGCAATCTGGACTGTAAGTGGATAATCTCACAATTACTTCTTTTTCTGATGAGACATCACCATCCACAATTCATTGTATGATTACCAATTTCTACTCCAATCCTTTTTTAAAAAATAACATTAAAATATTGAAGTTTAAAAATATAAAATGAAAAAAACTAATACAAACGAGGAAAAATACAAAAAAGAAAAGCAAAAAAAAGTACAAAATAGGCAATGTGGAGATGAAAGGAAAAATGCACAAATTACCTCCCTTCATCGAGACTAGCACAAACAATTTCAGTAACATCGTATTTTCTAAAATGGTATTAGCAAATAATAAAGCCTCATCATTCAGCCTTAGTAAGCAAAACTCCATTAAGTGCTCTCAGAGACAACAATATACAGATGGTCTCCAACTTACAATCATAATTTCCATTGCTACAAAAGTCAATTGTTATACAAGTTGAGCCAGATTGCCATGGTTGTTAAGAGAATCACATGGTCATTATGTAAATCTGGCTTCATCCATTGACTTTACTTTTCAGAATGGATTGCGAAGGTGATCAAACAAAATATTTACACTGTAATGATTGCCAAGTGCCCAAATTTTTATCACATGACTAATGGTTGTAAGAATGAGAAAAAAGAAAGAAAAAAAGAAGAAGTCAAAGTCTACTAAAGAGAGAAGATGGCAAGGAAGTATCAGGCAGTAGAGAGAAAGCAGAGCTGCTTAATGCCTTCCTTGCATCAGTCTTCACACAAAAAGAAACTATAGCCCAACATGCAAAAGACAAACTAGAAACAAAAATTAAAATAAGCAAGAAAAGAGTAAGAGAACACCTATCTGACCTGGATGAATATAAATCACTGGGACTCAACAGATCACATCCCAGAGTTCTGAAAGAGCTGACAGATGTTATCTCAGAACCGTTGCACCATATCTTTCACAAATTCTGGAACACCAGGAAAGTACCTGAAGATTGGATAAGGACTGATGTGATTCCTATCATAGTAGTAGTACTACTACTACTACTACTACTAGTAGTAGTAGTAGTAGTAATAGAACAATTATGAAGATTCACTGAAATTAGTATATCAGGAAGGCTTACTGACTACTGGACAGACCAAACTGGCCTACAAAAAAGACCAAATGAAGAACAGAATAGAGGCATGGGAAGACAAAGCACTACATAGACAATACATTAAAAAAATAGCTGGGAAAGCAGATAATAACAAGACCTGGCAATGGCTAAGAGCAGCAAAATTGAAGAAAGAGACCGAGGGACTAATTCTGGCTGCACAAGACCAAGCCTTAAAGACAAATGCATATAAAATCAAAATTGAGAAGACAGCAATAGACAGTAAATGCCGCCTATGCAAAGAAGCTAAAGAAACAGTGGACCACCTGGTAAGCTGTTGCAAGAAGATTGCACAGACTGACTACAAGCAACGGCATGACAAAGTAGCAACAATGGTGCATTGGAAGATCTGCAAAAAATATCATTTGCCTGTAAGCAAAAACTGGTGGGATCATAAAATAGAGAAAGTCATAGAAAATGATAAAATTAAACTGCTCTGGGACTTCAGAATTCAAACAGACAAGCACCTGCAACATAATACCCCAGACTTAACAATTGTCGATAAGAAAGACAAAAAAGTCTGGATAGTGGACGTGGCAGTGCCTGGAGATAGCAGAATAGAAGAGAAAGAACTGGAGAAGATAACAAAATACAAAGACCTACAAATAGAAATAGAAAGACTGTGGCAAAAGCAAGCAAGGGTAGTACCAATAGTCATAGGCTCCTTGGGTGCAATCCCAAAACAACTGGAGCACCACTTGAACACCATTGGCATTGACAAATTCGCTATTAGTCAATTGCAAAAGGCGGCCTTACTAGGAACTGCTTCTATTCTGCGATGATATCTGTAATACCATCAAACATCCACATCTGCCTATCCCAGGTCCTTGGTAAGGACTCGATAGGTAGACAAAAAGCCAAATCCAGTCTGAACATCTGGCTGATTGTGCAATAATCCATAATAATAATAATAATAAAGTTGGAAGGGACCTTGGAGGTCATGAAGTCCAACCCCCTGCTCAGACAGGAAACCCTATACCATTTCAGACAAATGGTTGTCCAGTTTCTTCTTAAAAACTTCCAGTGTTGGAGCATTCACCACTTCTGGAGGCAGGTTGTTCCACTGATTAATTGTTCTAACTGTCAGGAAGTTTCTCCTTAGTTCTAGGTTGCTTTTCTCCTTGATTAGTTTCCATCCATTGCTTCTTGTCCTGCCTTCAGGCGCTTTGGAGAATAGCTTGACTCCCTCTTCTTTGTGGCAGTCCCTGAGATAATGGAACACTGCTATCATGTCCCCCCTCGTCCTTCCCTTCATTAAACTAGACATACCCAATTCCAGCAACCGTTCCTTATATGTTTTAGCCTCCAGTCCCCTAATCATCTTTGCTGCTCTTCTCTGTACTCTTTCTAGGGTCTCAACATCTCTTTTACATTGTGGTGACCAAAACTGGATGCAGTATTCGAAGTGTGGCCTTACCAAGGCATTGTAAAGTGGTATTAATACTTCACATGATCTTGATTTTTTCTTCAAGAAAGGGGAGGAAAAAATGGACCCACGAAATTACAGACCAATCAGTCTAACATCAATACCTGGGAAGATATTGCAAAAGATAATAAAAAACAGATCTGCGAACAACTAGAAGCAAACAAAGTTATAACCAGTAGCCAGCATGGGTTTGTCAAAGATAGATCATGCCAAACCAATCTTATCTCATTCTTTGATAAAGTGACTAAATTAGTAGACCAGTTAAACCCCGGGTGTTTCCTAGTCTGAATTTGCTTCATCTGGAGACCCAGAGAGGTCAGAAGGTCACCCTGGACAAGGAGGAAGAGAATCCTTGGGAGTTTGGAGGCAATGGCAGTTGGCCCAAACGGACTGAGGAAACTCTTTAAGCAGGCGGGAGAAAGGCTGCCAGCAAATATGCAGACAGCCGAAGCCATAGACAGCTGGGGAAGAAGCAAAGAGCTGCAGCAGCACCACTGAACAGCTGACTGTCAACAACATGTTTGATCTGGGTGACATTGTTCTTTATTTCTCTTCCTTATGGACTTTTAAAATATAAATCCCCAAATTGGATAATTTTTAAAAGTAAAAACCCCAGAAAGTCTTGGGAAGAAGAGAATTAAAAGTGGCAAGAAATCTGAAATGGGAGAACGAAATTAAAGAATATAAAAAATACGCAGAAAAGATTTGAGACTGATTGAAAAAAAAATGATAATCTTTTGTTGGTTAACTTTTTTGATTTGGGAAGATTTTTTTACTTTGTTGTGAAAGAGCATTTTAAATAAAAGTTTTATTACTGGATAAAGACACTACAATTAATGAGGACATCCAGTGGTAAAGGAAGATAGTATAATAATACAGAAAGAATCAGAAGAGTGATGACCTTGAAACAACACCTGTGCTAAACAAAGAACATTCTGTGATTCTATAAAAGAAAAAAACAAAGATTCTTTTAACCACATCTTTTAACTGTCGACATAACTATTCTAGAAGCTATTTAGAGACAGAGGTTTTTTGTTTTTCTTTTTTTTCAGTATCTTTGAACTGACAGAAATATTTGGATTAAATTTATGCAGTTGGTGGGGCTTTTTTTGGTTGGATTACAGCTTAAAGCAGTTGGGTTTTTTTTGAAAAAACTTGGATTATAGCCTAAAACAGTTGGCTCTTTTTAAACTTGGATTACAACCTAAAGCAGTTGGCTCCCTTTTAAACCTGGATTATAGCCTAAAACAGTTGTCTCCTTTTTAAAGTTGGATTATAGCCTAAAGTAGTGGGATTCTCTTTTGTTAAAGTTAGATTATAGCCTAAAGTAGTTGGCTTGTTTCTTTCTTTTCTCTCTCTCTCTCTCTCTCTTCTTTTTTTTTCTCTTCTTCCTGTGGATTTACAAAATTTGCCTGATTGAACAATGAGTTTCCCAAACCTCACTAAAAATACAAAAAAACCTGTTCTGCACCCTTTTCTGGAACATCCAGCCAGCAAGTCAGGGATCTATTGAAGCAATGTTACAATGAGAGAAGTCAAACAATCTCCAAAAAGAGATGCAGGCGACTTTACAACTAATGCAAGAAATGATGCAGAAGAATCACCAAGAAACAAAAAGCAATCTTGATAAGCTAAACGAACAAATGCTTGACATAAAGACACAGTTTGAGGTTCACCAACTGATGATTCTTAAAAATGAATAAAGAATTCAGAAGGTGGAAGATCAATCAGGAGATACTGGGAAAAAAAATTGAAGCACTAATGACAGAGAATGAAAGAGTAGAACAAGCAAATCAACTTAGAAGAAATTGTCACTGCTTTGGAAATGGAGAAAGCTGTACGCTATTTGAGATTCCAGAACATACCCAAAGATAAAGAGGAAAATATAGCAGAAATGATTATTATTATTTTTTAAAGTTATTTTCCATTTATTCATACAAGATACAATTAAATTCCTAACCATTGGTACCGCCTGCCCATTCCCCCCAGGCTGCGTCCACCCTCTCTAATCCTTCCCCACTTCCCTCCTCTTTCTCTCCTCTCCTCCTACTCTCTTCCCCTCCCCTTCTCCTCTAACCATCCTACTTCCTCCCTACTCCTTCCTCCCCTCTCATCCCTCTCACACACATGAACGCAGCATAGGGGAAATGCCCAAGCGTTTACCATGTCTATATTATCATTACCCACCCACTCACCCACCCACCCACCCTCAACCCTCCCCCCCTTGCTTCCCAGAGCAGAGTACAGGGTTATTAATAAGAAAGTTAACAATAATAAAAAAGAAAGAAAAAAAGAAAGAAAAAAGAAAAAAAAGAAAAAAAACATCATACTTAACCTTTAACTCCCCTTAAATTAAGTCATATAAACAAATATCTACAACAGTTACTATAAAATTTACTCATAAAATAAATGAAACTTTATAGTCCCATATTTTTTCTGAATATAATCTATCCATCTTCTCCATACAATAATATATCTTTCTTGTGTATGATCCTTCAAATAAGCAGAAATTTTTGCCATTTCTGCAAAGTTAGAAACTTTAAATATCCATTCTTCTAAAGTAGGCAACGAGTCCCTCTTCCAATACGAGCCTACTAATAAACTTAAAGTAGTTTCTTTGTCATTTAAATCCACAAAGATACCCAATAAGAATAATTGAGGGGTGAACTTTATCTTCCTTTTAAAAATCTTTTGAATGTTCCACCAAATCATAATCCAAAAAGCCTTTACTTTTTACAATTCCACCAAACATGAAAATATGTCGCATCCATATTACCACATCTCCAACATTTGGGTTGTAAATTTGGATACATACAAGATAATTTTTTAGGATCTAAATGCCATCTGTAAAACATTTTATAAAAATTTCCCCTCAAATTTTGAGCTTGTGTAAATCTAACATTTCTAATCCAAATTGTCTCCCATAAGTCCAATGGGATCGGATCCTGGATATTCTGAGCCCATTTAATCATACAGTCTTTAACCAATTCTGTTTAAGAGTCTAATTCTATTAAAGCATTGTAAATTCTTTTTATATGGGCCTGACTCTGATCTTTAATCTGAATAACCAGATTTCCATCTTCTAGTGTTATTCCTTCTTTTTTATCTACAGTCAACCTGTCCACTATTGTAAATATTGAAACCATGACTGTAGAATATTTTCTTGCCTTAATACATGTAGAGATTTTAAATGCCAATCCGAACCTGACCAAATTAATAATTCTTTATACGAAATTTTATCAAAGTTCATCCCCTTAGAAATCCCCTCAATTGCATGTCTAGGAATCCCCCAGATAGATATTTTATAGTTTAACCTATAATAATACTTTTTCCAAACTCGAAGTAAGGCACTCCTCAAAATATGTGATTTGAAAGCCCGGTCCACTTTCTTATTAAAAATTAAATATGCATGACAACCATACATTAAATCCCACCCTTCAAGAACAAGAATATCCTTATTTGTTAAATTAAGCCAATCACTTATCCAAGTTAAGGCGGCTGCATCATAATATAATTTCAAGTTAGATGCTTTAAGTCCTCCTCTTTCTCGGGCATCTTGCAAAATCTTAAACTTAACCCTTGGTTTTTTCCCAGCCCAATTGAATTTATTGATACCCTTCTGCCATTCCTCCAAATTTACATCTTTTTTTAAAATAGGTATCATCTGAAACAAGAAAAGAAACTTTGGTAGAACATTCATTTTTACAGCTGAAATTCTCCCCAACAATGACAATTGCAGTTTTTTCCAGTCATTTAAATCCTTTTGCACTTTTGCCCATAGTAATTCATAATTATTTTTATACAATTTTCCATTTGAGGCAGTTAAATATACTCCCAGATATTTAACCTTTTTCACCATCTGAAAACCTGTGGCTTTAACCAAACTTTCCTTGTCATTGGCTAACATATTCTTAGATAATATCTTAGTCTTATGGTTATTGACTTTAAAACCAGAAACTTTTCCATACTGTATTATAATTTCTAATAGACAATCAACCGCTCTAATCGGTTGTTCCAAAATCAAAACCAAATCATCCGCAAAAGCCTGTAATTTATACTCATTTTTTCTTATCTTTATGCCCTTGATTACCGTTGATTCTCGAATCTGGATCAACAAAATCTCCAATGTCAAAACAAATAACAATGGAGATAATGGGCATCCTTGTCTTGTCCCTTTTTTAATATTAAAAGTCTCAGTCAATCCCCCATTAACAACAATTTGAGCAGATTGTTGCTGATATATAGCTTTAAGTGCATGTAAAAAATTATCCCCAAAATTCATTTTCTCTACCAGTGAGAATAAGAATTGCCAATCTAATTGATCAAAGGCTTTTTCAGCATCAAAAAATATAAAAGCCACAGGAATCTGATTGTTCTTATCCAAATACTCAATTAAGTTAATAATTTGTCTAACATTATATTTCATGTATCGCCCTGTTATGAATCCTAATTGATCACTGTGAATCAAATCCTTCATAACCTGCATTAATCTATTTGCCAAAATTTTGTAAAAATCTTGTAATCTACATTTAATAATGATATCGGCCTATAATTCTTAGGCTCTGTAAGATCTTGATCCTCCTTCAGAATCAATGATATAAACGCTCTTTTCCAAGAAGGAGGAACTTGTGCTCCCAGCAAGATACTATTAAAAAGCTCCTTTAATGGCTCCAAAATGATTATTAATCCCTAGAAATTGAAAGATCGGAGATGAAGCAAGAAGTGGATGAAATATTTAGAGTGAATTCAAGTTATGCAAAGAAACACAAATTGCCCAGAGAAGTCCATGTAAGATTTATGAAGAAAACAACAAGGGATGAGATATTAAAAAGAGTTAGAGATGATCCATTACAATATAAAGATAAAGAAATAGTAGTGCTAAAACAGATTCCCAAGAGAATAAGGGATACTCAAAGACAATATCATTTCTTGTCTACAAAGCTGATTGTAAAAGGAGCCAGAAGGGATTTTAATCAATTGGAATAATACAAGATATTGATTGTATTCAATGTAGAAGGCAGAGGATTTGGATGAAAGATATAGGTGAACCTATGGCATGAGTGCCAGAAGCTGCACTCGGAGCCCTCTCTGTGGGCACACGTGCCATTGCCCCAGCCTTGCGTCCTCCCATGACCCCCTCCTCACCAGCAGCCCCCCGGAGGAGAGTTTACTCTGAGTGTGGCCCACACAGAGCAGAGCAGCCAAGGACATAGCAGCCAGGCAGCATAGACAAGACTCTGCCCTCACAGCCCATCATGCACACTTGATTCTGTGGGGCACAGGCAGAGGGCATGACTGCAATGGTGCTGCTGGGCTGCCTGGGCAATCTGCAGCGGGCCCTGGAGGTGGTGAGTGGCCCTACAGGCAGACAGGGTGGGGGCAGGACAGGGGGTGGAGTGTGGGTGGGGCCAGTTTTGGGGCACTCGGTCTCTAAAAGGTTCGCCATCACTGATATAGAGATTTCTGGAAGAAAGAAAACAATATCAACAAGAAGATGGAAAACGCAAGAAACAGAGAGAACAAACAATAGAGGAAACAATTACACAAGTGGAAGAAGAAAAAAGGAAGATGAATCAAGAAGATGAGGGAATAATAAGAGAGCATAGGATTACGAGATCAACAAGACCTAAATATAAGTAAATCAAAATGGAGAAGGAAAATGGATTTTTTTCAGTGAATATAAATGGATTGAATTCCCCATCAAAAAGAAAAAGAATTTTCAAACTACAGAAATTAAACATTGATATAATTTGTTTGCAAGAGACACACATAAAAACAACATCATAATTTTTTGGAAATTTCAAAACTTGGAAAACTTTATTACATATCAGCTCAACAAAAAAAGGAGTAGTTACATATGTTAAAGAGACAATAGATTCTAAAATGATTTATGCAGATGAAGAAGGAAGAATATTAATGGTAAAAATAATTTTAAATAAAAAATAGATACTTTTGTTAGCAATATATGCACCAAATAATAAACAAGAAGAATTTTATCAAAACCTTCACAGAAAAATAGTAGAAATGGAATATCAAAATATATGCTTAATTGGGGATTTCAACACAATAGTAGATGGGATAATAGAGTATAAAAGCAGTAAATCAGGGAAACAAGGAAGAAAAAGATTACCTAAGACTTTTTAAAAAAAAACATGATAGAGGAAATAGGTGTACAAGATATTTTGAGAGAAATGAACCCAGGAAAATCACAATATACATTTTATTCTAATAGTCATAAATCTTGGTCCAGAACTGATATGATTTGGATGGCACCTGAATTAAGGGTTAATATGTTGGAAATAGAATTAAGTATTTCAGCAGATCATAATACTTTAAAAATGGTGTGGAAAGAAATGCAGAACAAAATTAAGATGGACTTTGAATCAATCTATATTAAAAGAGAAAGAATTTATAGACTTAGCAACAAAAGAAATGGAATTTTTCTTCAAAGAAAATAAAGAACAAGATACAACATTACAAAATGTATGGGATACAGCCAAAGCATATTTTCGAGGCATAGCGATAACATACATGGCAAAAAAAAAAGAAAGAAAGAAAGAAAGAAAGAAAAGAGACAACAATGTCAGTTGTTAGGAGAAGAATTTAAAATATTAGAACTTGAACTACAAATAAACCCACAAAAGAAAATATTGAAAAGACAAATAGAAATAATAAAACATAAATTAAATTTAACAGAATCAGAAAAATTGGCATAGCAATTTAAAAGGCCAAAGCAAAACCTTTTTTGAAAATGCAAACAAACCAGGATGGTTAGCTTATAACCTTAAAAAAAACAGAATAATAATAATAATAATAATAATAATAATAATAATAATAATAATAATAATAATAATAACTGACAACATCAAGCACACTGAAGTCAAGAAAAAGATTAGAGGTGAATACATCAAGAGAGTGAAGAAGATCTTAAAATCCAAACTCAATGGAGGAAATACCATAAAGGCAATCAACACCTGGGCAATCCCAGTCATTAGGTACACAGCTGGAATAGTGGACTGGACTCAAGCAGAACTAAAAGCAATGGATATAGGCAGACCAGAAAAATAATGACAATGAATCATGCCCTTCATCCACGCAGTGACATTGATAGACTTTATCTACCAAGGCAAATAGGTGGGCGTGGAATGCTACAAGTACATCAGATGGTTGAAGAAGAAAAAATGGCTTTGGAAGAATATCTGAAGAACAATGATGAAGATGCACTGAAATTAGTATATCAGGAAGGCTTACTAACTACTGGAGAGACCAAACTGGCCTACAAGAAAGACCAAATGAAGAACAGAATAGAGGCATGGGAAGACAAAGCACTACATGCCAATACATTAAAAAAATAGCTGGGAAAGCAGATAATAATAAAACCTGGCAATGGCTAAGAGCAGGAAAATTGAAGAAAGAGACCGAGGGACTAATTCTGGCTGCACAAGACCAAGCCTTAAGGACAAATGCATACAAAGTCAAAATTGAGAAGACAGCAACAGACAGTAAGTGCCGCCTATGCAAAGAAGCTGAAGAAACAGTGGACCACTTGGTAAGCTGTTGCAAGAAGATTGCACAGACTGATTACAAGCAGCGGCATGACAAAGTAGCAACAATGGTGCATTGGAAGATCTGCAAAAAATATCATTTGCCTGTAAGCAAAAACTGGTGGGATCATAAAATAGAGAAAGTCATAGAAAATGATAAAATTAAACTGCTCTGGGACTTCAGAATTCAAACAGACAAGCACCTGCAACATAACACCCCAGACTTAACAATTGTCGATAAGAAAGACAAAAAAGTCTGGATAGTGGACGTGGCAGTGCCTGGAGACAGCAGAATAGAAGAGAAAGAACTGGAGAAGATAACAAAATACAAAGACCTACAAATAGAAATAGAAAGACTGTGGCAAAAGCAAGCAAGGGTAGTACCAATAGTCATAGGCTCCTTGGGTGCAATCCCAAAACAACTGGAGCACCACTTGAACACCATTGGCATTGACAAATTTGCTATTAGTCAATTGCAAAAGGCGGCCTTATTAGGAACTGCTTCCATCCTGCGACGATACCTGTAATACCATCAAACATCTACATCTGCCTATCCCAGGTCCTGGGTAAGGACTCGATAGGTAGACAAAATGCCAAATCCAGTCTGAACATCTGGCTGACTGTGCGATGATTGAGAATAATAATATAGTAGATGAAAAAGGCTGTTTACAATTTAAAAATGAAGCAGTAAGAAAGACAATTAAAGAATACTATGAGAAACTGTATGTTAAGGAAGAAACTCCATGGGAGAAAATGACTCAATATATGGAAGAAAATAATTTATCAAAAATTCCAGAAAACTTCAAAACTATGTTAAATGAAAAAATAACAATGATGGAACTGATAGAGGCAATAAAAAGACCAAAAAAAAAAAAAAATGAAAAAACACCAGGACCAGATGGACTCCGGCAGAGTTTTATAAATGTTTACAAGATACATTAAGTTCACCATTGAAAGATGTAGGTAACGGACTTTTATTGCAGGCAAAACTCCCAAATACAGTACATGGACAGAAGCAAATGTTACTTAGATACTAAAAGAGGACTCAGATTTGACCCAGATAAATAACTAAAGACTGATATCACTACTGAACATGGACTATAATATCTTCACTTCAATAATAGCTGAGAGGCTGAAAATATTTTTTTAATATTTTTTTAAAGTTTATATAAATGAGGAAGAAATAGGAACAATACAGGTATGGGGGATTTAGGATGGAATAAAGGTAGGTACAATAATCACATACTTTAACAAACAAGCTGCTGTCCAATTCATAATAGTGAATAAATACAATTTATATCATACTCAGTCATTTTAAAATAAGATTAACTATAACCATATTAGTTACAATTTATAAACAAATAAATTCATCTATGTAAATAAGCATAAGTAGTAAAATCTCAACTAGTCATAATTATCAACATTAACGGTTAAGAATCACTAAATCACTAAAAATAACAATGTTATCAGCCTATAAACTATAGCTCAGTTAAAAATCCATCATCTATTCTGTAATATTAAATTCTTTTCAGATTCTAACACTTCTCTAACCATTGATAAAAATTTTCCCAAGTTTTAAAATAAACTGAATCATCTTTCTCTTTCATCTCCAATGTTAATCTATCCATTTCTGCACAATCTAAAATTTTAGTAATTATAGCCTGGTCAGATGGTAGATTTTCATTTTTCCAAAACTGGGCAAATACTATCCTTGCCGCTGTTAAAACAAATAATATCAAATAGTCGTTCTCTTTACCATAATTAGGTCTTAATATTCCTAGCAAAAACAATTCCAGTTTAAATTCTATCTGTATTTTCATTTATCTTTTCTAATCATCTATGAATCTTAAACCAATACTTCTTAGCATTAGCAATTTATAATTGCTAATTATAATTCAATAACTAAAAACAATGGACTTTTGTCAAAACTTTATAAATACGATTCAGACAATATATCAGAAACAAACAACAAAAGTGATTGTAAATGGGGATTATACAGAGAATTTTGATATATGAAAAGGCACAGGATGTCCATTATCCCCATTGCTATTTATCTTAACTTTGGAAGTTTTAAATAGAAACATTAGGCAATATCCAGAAATTAAAGGATTGAAAATAAAAGGTGAAATCTACAAACTGCAAGCATTTGCAGATGATTTGGAATTCATTCCAGAGGAACCTTTAGAGATGATTCCTAAACTGTTCGAAAAGATAGAACAGTTTGGAGAGATAGCAAGACTAAAGATAAATAGAGAAAAAATAAAGTGATAATTAAAAATCTTACAAATAAACAAAAAAAGCAATTATCAGAAAAAATAGAAGTGCGAATAGTCAAAAAGGTCAAATACTTGGGAATATATTTGACAGCAAGATGTTCAACAATAAAAGAAGATAATTACATTAAAATGAATATATTACCAAAAATACTATTTTTGTTCCAAACAATATCTATAAAACTGGAGAAAAATTCTTTGAAGATTTAAACTCTCTAATTCAAAAATTTATCTGGCAAGGAAAGAAAGCTAGAATTAAATTGAAAATGTTACAAGAAGCGAAGAGAAATGGAGGTTTTGGCTTGCCATATTGGGTTTTATGTTATCAAGCATCAGTGTTAACATGGATAAAAGAATGGATAACTCTTAGAAATAAAAGATTGCTGTATTTGGAGAGACATGACCTGCAACTTGGTTGGCATGCTTTTTTATGGTATGGAAAAAATAAAATACATAAATACTTCCAAAACCACTACATTAGAAATGCACTATTATTAACTTGAGAAAAAATAAAATGTAAAATTTATTTGAAAATTCCAGGATGGCTTTCAACAATGGAAACATTTGTACATCCAAATTCAGTCAGTCTCAATAAAATATGGACATACAAAGATATTCTAAATTCTGAAGGAAACTTAAAATCCAGACAAGAGATGGAAAATCAGGGTATCAATTTAACATGGTAGTCACATTTACAAATGCAAGTCAGATATCAAAGATATTAAACAGTATGGATTTTATAAAGAGCAAACTATGTTTGATCAGACATTACTAACTTCCGATTAAAAGTTAATTAAAAATGTACCATTTCTTATTAAATCTCAGAATGTAAAATGAACAAGTAAAAGAGACAATGATAGCACGGGCAAAGAATTTTGGATATAATATAGAATTAGAGAAGTGGCAAAGTCTGTGGGAAAGAAACTATAAATTGACAATGTCAGCTTCATATAAACAAAACTTATATAAAATGTTCTATAGATGGTACTTGCCACCAACAGGATTAGCAAAAATGTTTAAAAATATGTCAGAGAAATGTTGGAAATGTAAACACAAACCAGTTACTTATTATCATATTTGGTGGACATGTGTTAAAGAAAGGAGATATTGGATAATAATCCACACTTGGTTAGAAAAAATGTTAAAGAAACACATAGATTATAAATCTGATTTTTTTTAACTAGGTATGATGCCAGAAAAACTTGATAAGCAAAGTACATATTTGATTCTACATGTGATAACAGTGGCAAGAATTATATTTGAACAATATTGGAAGAATGAAGAAATACCACCAGAAGAAGAAATAATGAAAAAAATATTAGACTGTGCAGAAATGGACATACTTACTTTAAGGTTGAAAGAAAGAGAAGAAACATAATATTTTCAAATTTGGGATCTATTTTATCAATGGTTAGAGAAAAGATTTAGGGATTAGGAATTTAATTTGTATTAGTGAATAAGATACTCAGACAACACGTTTTTGTTGAATTATTATTATTGAATTCTGTTAAAAAATAATAATAAAACTTGACAAAATAAAAATAAAAAACTCACCGTGGACATAGTATACTTAGACTTCAGTAAGGCATTTGACACAACCTGCTGTTTAGTAAGCTAGAAAAAAGTGGGATAGACAACAATACCATCAGATGGATCTGTAGCTGGCTGAAAAACTGTACTCAACAAGTAGTCCTCAGTGGTACTACATCCACAAGGAGAGAGTAAGCAGTGGGATACCACAAGGCTCCATCTTAGGCCAAGTACTCTTCAATATCTTCATTAATGACTTAGATGAAAGAATAGAAGGGGAATTCATCAAATTTTGCAGATGACACCTAATTGGCTGGAATAGCCAATACCCCAGAAGACAAACTCAGGATCCAAAAAGATCTTGACAAACTTGAACAATGGGCCCTATCCAGCAAAATGAGTTTTAATGTGGAGAAAATAAAAGTTTTTTTTCATTTAGGCAGGAAAAATCAAAGGTTTAAATATAGATTAGGTGAGACCTGGCTGAAAAACAGCAATTGTGAGAGGGACCTTGGAGACATAGTGGATGATCACTTGACTATGAGCCCAGAGTGTGTAGCAGCAGACAAAAAAACTAATAGAATCCTAGATTGTATAAACAGAGGCATTGAATCAAGATCATGCAAAGTATTAGTACCACTTTATAAAACCCTAGTAAGACCACACATGGAATACTGAAACCAATTTTGGTCACCATACAACAAAAAAGATGTTGATATGTTGGAAAAAGTTCAGAGACGAGCAACTAAAATGATCAAAGGCCTGGAGTCTAAAACATATGAAGAATGGCTGCAGGACTTGGGTTTGGCTAGTCTAAAGAAAAGAAGAAACATGGGCGACACGATAGCAGTATTCCAGTATTTGAGGGGCTGCCATAAAGAAGAGGGGGTCAAATTATTCTCCAAAGCACCAGAGGGCAAGACAAGAAACAATGGTTGGAAACTGATCAAAGAGAGAAGCAACCTGGAATTAAGGAAAAACTTCCTAACAGTGAGGACAATTAACCAGTGGAACAGCTTGCCTCAAGAAATCATAGGTGCTCTATCACTGGATATTTTTAAGAAGAGGCTAGACAGTCATTTGTCGGAAATGGTATAGATTCTCTTGCTCAAGCAGTGGGCTGGACTAGAAGACCTCCAAGATCCCTTCCAGTTCTATTCTATTCTATTCTATTCTATTCTATTCTATTCTATTCTATTATATTCTATTCTAGTACTGATTGTAAGTCACTTTCTTCAAGACATTGTAATTTTGATTGGTCGCTAAATGAATGACTGCAAGTCAAGAACTATCTGTATATATGTTAACATTAAATATGAACTCAGTTTCATATTATTTTCATTTACTTTACTTATATTTTTACTAAAAATATATTAAAAAATCCCTTCTTTTCCCTATAACTTATCTCATATCTATAAGCACATTCTTAAAGCCTAATAATATACATTTTCCCCATCCTCTGGAAATGCATCCTAAACAGCCCAATTAAGTCCAAATCCAGGTGAAAATCTAAAACCACTCCAGCCTCCCTGCAGGCAGATATTCCCCTAATAATACATGAAAAAACAGCACACTAATGGAAGGATAGGCTATCTGTGGATTCTGCTCCCTGCAAAATATTTGTGTCATCCTCAATTTCTTTTTGTTGTTTTTACTTTATTCCTGATCTATAAGTATATGGCAACAGTTCAATAAAATGTGTCTAAGAGACAGTCTTATGTAGGTATGTTTGTGATTGTTATATCTGTTTGTAGCTTTCTTCTCCAAACTCACCTGCACATAATAAAATTTAACAGTTTAATCTATCACAGGGTTCGTTATGATTTATGGACTTTTAATGTTCTGACAATTTATTAAGTACACACCATTTTTCTCCTATCATACCACCAAAGAATAGCTACACTTGAATGTCTGAATTTTCAACATTTTATTAAAAGAAAAGCTATGCCTCCAGGCAGTTCATAATCATTTTGCTGTCAGGAAGCTGAAATCATAAGGGACAAAATTGATCTATTACCATTTAGGCTCATGTGAATTATGAAAGGTATTAACTTTATTTTGAAGGTATACATATCATAAGATTAACTGTTGCATTCTATTAGAATTCATCCTTCCTAATAAATAATGGTATTTGTTGTACTGACTATTAGACATATATATGTATGTCTCATAGTCAGTACAACTTATACCATTATATATATATATATATATATATATATATATATATATATATATGTATATATATGTATATATATTTCAGTAAAAAAGAAAGCGATCACCAGGAAGTAAAACACCAAGGTTTTAATAAATAAAATCAAGCTTTTGATGGCTAACATCTGCCATCATCATCAGGATACAAGCCAGTTAGTGAGGAAACCTGCTTATAAGCATAGCCACACCTAAACTCCACGCATGGACCTTGTAACAGGTCCAAGCCAACTAATCCTTACTTCACTTACAGCCTTCAGTGATTCTTTCTTTTAGCTCTTACTTACATCCACCTAGCTTTCAATGGCTAGCACCTGCCATCATTGTCAGAATACAAGCTAGCTAGTGAGGAAAACTGATTACAAGCATAGCCACGCTTAAACTCTACCCATGGACCTTGTAACAGGTCCAGGCCGACTAATCCTTGCTTCACTTACAGCGAACGGGTCGTCATCACATGTTTTTTCTCCCCTCTCTGTATGGGATATTCACTTTTATTAATATTATGGGTAGTGCTAAATTTACTTTATCCCATACAGAGAGGGGAGAAAAAACATGTGATGATGACCCATTTGCTTGATAAAAGGGAAAGTAACATGAGCGGGGAATCTGCCCAAATACCAACAGACTTTTGCTCACAGAAATGGGGGGGATTTAACTTGAATATTGACCTACGAGGGAAGATGAGCATGGAGGACACCATGATGGAGGAGGATGATTCAAATGGAGATGTGAACACAAGTGCTCGAGAGAACGATGGAAGAAATCTTTACTCCGATTCCCCCTCCCACCTATCAGCTGTTCAGCGGGGAATGCTGGCACGGTCTAGGAACCAAGCGCAGACGTCTATGGAACCCGTTTAAACCACCTTGTTAGAAACGGTCTCTCAGCCCTGAAGATGTTGGAGAGTTTTCCCAACGAAAGCTTGGCAACCTTTTAATATAGTAAAATACTTTAATTAAAGTATTTTAACTTTAAACTCTCCTGGTGAACGCGCTTTATTCATTCCATTTATAATTATGCCCGGGAGTCTCATTTTCACCATCATTATTGAATATATATATATTTGTGTGTGTGTGTGTGTATTGTCTAAATTTTATTTACAGGGAAACGTGTTAGCTATATTATTCTTTATACCAGCTGATTTATGTTGCATATTGCAGATTCTATGGATTATTTTATACCAAGATCCATAACTGATGTATGGAAGATTTGCCTCCAGTAATACATTGGATATTCTCTTATTCTCTCTTTTGGTACCTGTTCACAGATATCGCATATCCAGGATTTTATAGGCCACAGTCACATAGACCAAAACATAGAAATTTTGGTAATGGCTGGCATATTTGTTATGTGCAAAAATTTAACATAGGACATAAATTAAATATTAAATAGATTTAACATATTTGAGAGCAGTGCCAAAATACAGGTAAGGCTCTTTATAACATTTTTGAATAGAGAAAAAAGGCAACAATAAATGCTGCAATAGATGGATAGAATAATGCTTTAAAACTACACCAAACAGGCTCCTAATATGCATCTTATATAAGTTAAATTTGTATTTTATTTTTCATAGTCAAGCAAAATTAAACATACATAATAATACAACTTGTAAGTTGATTATTGATTGCCAATAATTGCAGTCAATTACTTTATAAAATTAATTTCCAGATGAACATTTACATTTAATGCCAAACCAATTCCAATTAAAATATAAAATTCTGTTACATTTAAAATAAATGTTTGTTTATTCAAAATTACCATTTTTTTTTTAGAATTGTATACAGCAGTATAAGAAAGCCTTCTTTTTCTCCTTATCACTTTATCAAAGTATTTTAAAATTCCTTTAGGATTCATTTCATGTTGCTTTTATTTTATTTTGAGATGATAAAAGATGCATTCTGTAAATTTCCTTGCTGCTTTGGACTGGTGAAAAAAAAATGAAGGCATTCCCTAATGAAAGATTGCAATATAGTCTGCAAGATGCTTGAGAAATTATTGCAAAATGAAGTCTCACACAGCTACATTTAACCATAATGTTGACCTTTGGGATCTGTTGAAATCTTTCATGATCTGAGCCATTTATTACCTCATTACAGTTTTAAAAGTATGAAATGTATTCTAGAATAATTAGTGATATCCAATATCTCCTTTAAATTTGGTTTTGTATTGATGGCTTCAGTTTTTAAGTATCAAACATTACGGTACTGAGCAGATATCCTTGATAACTTTTCACTCATAAGTCAATTGCATTTGATAGTTTCATACTTCCTGTTTCTCTTCAGTTCATCTCACATTTTATTCTAAGAGTTACTAAAATTCAGTTCATAGTAAATTCCAGTCTTTTTGGTTCCAAGATCAATAATTCTATGCACACTCATTTAAAATATCCATAAATTCTATCTCTGTGTTATGACTTATAAATATATTATCCCATATATGTAAGGATTACTGAAGACACTCATAGAGACAATCAGTTTTACTTTAAATGTTTCCCTGATTCATTGTTTCAAGATAGATTGACAATTTGAGACAAGGAGAAACAACAGCTTCCGAGTACTAAATTATATTGGGTTCGGGTAGTAATAATATCTCATTTTAGTTCTTTTGCACTTAAAATATTTAAAGCCAGTGATAGCCTAGATGCTGTAGCAGCTGCATATCAAGAAGATTTTGTATGCTTCCTATTGAAGAATTTCGGTATTCTTGTGGTGTTGGTCAAGTGGACAATATTATCCATGATGTCCTCTACTGCCTCATTTATAATGAAATGAGGACCAAATTATTGATGGCATATGAACTCAAGGGCTCTGACATGAAAAACTGAACTATCTCCTTGCAGATATGTTTCCAGCTGTCTGCAACCAAATTGTTATTTTCCTGTTGTAACCTAAGTACTTTTATTACTCTATTTTATAATTTCATTGTTTTATTATCATTTTATTGCATATTATGATATTCTTATGTTTTAACCTCTGGTTACTTATTCCTTCCACTTGAGCTTACTTCTTGGTGATTTATTCACACAACCATTTACTATTCTTGACAATAATGTGGTATAGTAGTAGTTTCTAATTACTACTTGCATGGTAGTTTAAGCTTAAGGTTCTTCCCTCCTCTCAAGTTTGCAGTTGCCAAAGTTTGAGGAATTTCCAGTCTGTTTGGTTAAAAACAATTACCTCTTGGTCCCATTATTGTCATAAACAAATTGATCCCTCAAAATCTTTCTGCCATATTTTTTTTATTAAAAGTTTTACAAATTTAATACATTATAACCCAAGCCCCTCCCACCCCTTCCCCCCTCCCCCACTTCCCAGAGCTGATTACAGGATAAAAAATAAACAAACATAATCTAACTAACATAACCCGATTATACTATCAATCAAATCCATAACACACTTTAACTCCTTTTCAAAACAAGAATTAACCAATTAAAAACAAAAATAATAATATAATTAAACCATAATATTAAAAATAATATAAATTCAACCATATTGAACTATTAAAAATAATCTAAAATCTACTCATAAGCAAGATAATACTTTTCAGTCTCATATTTATTTTGAATATAATCAATCCATCTTCTCCAAACCGAAATATATTTTTCTTGTGAATGGTCCTTCAAATAGGTGGAGATTTTCGCCATTTCTGCTAAATTAGACACCTTAACTATCCATTCTTCTATAGTAGGCAAAGAGTTTTTCTTCTAATATTGCCCCACCAGTAATCTTGCAGCTGTTATGAGATTTCTTTGACATCAAAATCTACAATAATACCCAGCAAAAATAATTGCGGAGTAAACTTTATCTTTCTCTTAAAAATCTTTTGAATATTCCACCAAATCTTAATCCAAAAAACTTTTATATCTCTACAAGTCCACCAAATATGAAAATAGGTTGTGTCTAAGCTTCCACATCTCCAACATTTGGGCTGTAAATTAGGATACATGCGGGACAACTTTTGGGGATCCAAATGCCATCTATAAAACATTTTATAAAACTTTTCTCTTAAATTTTGCGCCTGAGTAAATTTTACATTTCTAACCCAAATTGTCTCCCATGTATCCAATAAAATCAGCTCTTGAATATTTTGAGCCCATTTAACCATACAATCTTTAACTAATTCCATTTCAGAATCCAATTCTATTAAAACATTATATATATTCTCTTTATATAAGTTCGAATTTGGTCTTTAATCTGTTTTACCAAATTCACATCCTCTAAAGTAATACCAACTTTATGTCTATACTCCACCTCACTAACAATTGACTATACTGAAACCAAGAGTGTACAATATTTCTGTCAGACCCAGCGTAAAACACCTTGAATAAGTGGGCTGCGACGCTGCTGAGAGGTGTCGGCGATGCTGCAAGTCAGATGGGCGGCGCTAGAGATGCCGACGCTCAGCTGATGACGTCCTGCCTGCGACGCGCGTCTGGGGACTGATTTGGGCTGCCAAGAATCAGATGGATGGTGTTAATTATTCCAATAGGCTGCCAACGTTCAGCCAATGACGCTCTGCCTGCAATGCGCGTCTGAAGGAACTTGAGTTGAATTAATCTGCTGTTTTCAGTTAACTGGGATACTGGGTCTGACAAACATAAGGGGTGTGGCGAGGGTGGAGCGGTGATTGGTAATTGAGGTGTGGTGGCGGGGCTTATTTAATATGCTGGAATGGGAGGTTTCTCAGGGCTGACTTTCTTTTCAACTTAGCAACATAATAAATCCTGAACCTTTGTTGAATCCTGCGTCGTTCCTGATTCTTGGGTTCTGTGCCTATAGTCAGGACGAGCTTACATTAAGTCAGCCCTCCCCTCACATTAGTTGCTCTAACACCCGGCGCTCGCTAGGAACAAAGAGCTATGGCAGAGGGAACGCAGGGAGAGGACCCTGTCATGGCTGAAGATTCGGAGGAGTCCGGTGAGCAGCTGGAGGGCCTGGCAGCGAGCGGCACAGGGGAGGAGCCAATGGTGGTTCGACAGAAGGAAAAGATATGTGCTCCCGTTGTTGAGGGTCCAAAAACCAGGCAGCAACGTCCGGGGGATACGGGGGGCGAATGGTGGTTTAGCCCAACGTTGGGGCTCCCTGAGGATGGTCGTGGACGACGGTTGGCGCCCAGCTTTACCGGTTGGAGGGAACGCCGGGTCACTGGAGACCACGAAGAGGAATGGAGCTGCTCCACAGCCCCGGGGCAGTACACCCTGGATGTGCTCAGAGACCAGTTTGGGGAACGTATATACCCCACTACTATACATAGCCCTGGCAAGGATAGCCGACCTTACACCTCCCAGTTCCAGTTGTCCGGTACAGAGCTCAACCTGCACCCGGATGACCAGTTCGCGTTGCGGGAACCTACCACACGGCAGGTGGGGACAGACCGTACATGTTATGGAATGGGGGTGAGGGGACTGGGGAACAGGCCGGCAGACCCCGATGACATGGGCGCAGGACCCACGGGAGGAGGAGCAGGGACTCGCCCTAGACCATCTCTGGAGGCTGGTCGGTATGGAGGACAGGTGCCACCTCCATGGCCTCAGAATATGGTGTGGAACCCTCCCCCTATAACGCTTACATTTGACGGGGACCCAGATCGCTTAGCAGTCTTTCTTAGTCATGTACTGAACCATCTAGATCGCTACTCCACCCTGTATTCATCCAATTGGTCGATGGTGGTTGCCGTCACATCGAGTCTACAGGGAGAGGCAGCTGCATGGGCAGCTGATCTCTATAGTGACCAAGCCAGAGAGCTAGCTGATGTGGGGCTCTTCCTGGATGCGTTAAGAACTAGGTTCGAAGACCCAACACGCTTACAATGGGCGGAGGCCCAACTAGTGGGCCTGCGACAAAGAGGGAGGCCGGCAAAAGAGTACATCCGTGAGTTCCAGAAATTAGCGGGGAGACTGCGATCGTGGCCGGATCGTTTATTAGTTCACCACTTTCGTAACGGCCTGGATAACGAGATACGCCGGGCATGTATAGTGAGAGGGATAGGGGGACGTCTGTCCGATTGGTTCAAAGCCGCAATGGAACTGGACATCGGGTTGAGGGAGCATACCAGTGGGCGTGAGAACAGACTACCACCCCGCCGGGGCCAGGACCCGCCCACAGGCCGTATGGTCCAGGCCACACCGGAAGCAACGCGCCCAAAGACAACCTTTAGGTGTTTCCGATGTAACCAACCAGGGCACCGAGCAGCAGAGTGCGGACTACCGGCAATACCAGGGACACCAACAGCGATCGGTAAACCAGGCTCTACACCGCAGAAAACAACGGAGAAGTCACGGGTAGCCCACCAAACGGAGCAGACACCGATACAGCCAGCTTCCGGTGATCATCCCCCCATGTTGCAGGAATACGAGGAGGATGGTCCTGTAGAAGATTCAATGGTGAGTGAACCAATCGTCCCATTCACCATTCCAGTAACCCTTACAAGCCCAAATACTGGGGAAGCGACGTCTTTCCAGGCATTGCTTGATACCGGATGCACCCGGTGTTTAATTAATAGGAGGGTAGCCCAACAGATGGGGATTAGGGTGACTCGACTAAAATCCCCGATTCGCTTTGAGCAGGTGGATGGTTCACTGCTAGGGGGGGCTCCAACCACGTTGGTGACCGAACCAGTCAGGATGGATGTAGGTGGTCATTGGGAGGTTATCAGATTCATCGTGGTCCCTTCCATGACCGAACCTCTCATTCTTGGTTTGGCCTGGCTGGACAAATGGACACCGATCATCTGGTGGGAGGATGGGTCTCAACGATTGCGGTTGCCCGTGGGTCCTCAGCCACTACCCACGTCTGATCGTAATGGAGATAAAGGGCTAGGTGCTGTAGACCCAATACCGGAAGGGGACGGACCCGGATACCCGTCAGTCTACAACGACCTGGCAGCAGTATTTAGTGAGCATGATTGCGACACCCTGCCACCCCATAGGGCAACGGATTGTGCCATCGAACTTATTCCTGGGGCAAAGTTGCCTAAGCCCAGAATGTACCCCATGACATTCGCGGAGCTAAAGGAAATGAGGGAGTATATCGATAAGAACCTGGCTAGGGGCTTTATAGAGCCGGCGCGCTCTAAAATAGCAGCACCCGTAATATTTCATGAAAAAAAGGACGGAGGACTACGGTTATGTGTAGATTTCAGAGGACTGAACGCGGTATGCGTGGAACCCATTTATCCGCTACCTCTCATGAAAGACCTCCTTGCCCATTTGGCCACCGGCAAGATTTTCACAAAATTAGATCTTCGGGAGGCATATTATAGAATACGGATAAAGGAAGGGGATGAGTGGAAGACCACTTTTAACTGTCCCTTAGGGAGTTACCAGTTCAAGGTGATGCCTTTCGGTCTACAGGGAGCCCTGGCTGTATTCATGCAGTTAATAAACGAAGTGTTGCATGACCATCTTTATAGGGGTGTACTTGTATACTTAGATGATATACTTATATACTCGAGTACACTGGAAGACCACATACAATTAGTGCGAACAGTGTTGCGAAAATTACTAGATTCCAAACTATACTGTAAAGTATCAAAATGCGAATTCCACAAAGACCGTATTGATTACTTAGGATTCCGGGTTTCTGCGATGGGAATAGAGATGGATCCCAATAAAATACGCAGTGTATTAGAATGGCAAGCCCCAAGGACTCGTTGCCAATTACAGCGGTTTCTGGGGTTCGCTAATTTTTATCGTCAGTTCATACCGTCCTTCGCTGATGTGGCCCTACCATTGACTCAGTTGTTATGTACCAAACACAATACTGGTAAACCCCGGCCAAAACAACCGCTGGAATGGACCATGGCATGCCAACAGGCCAAGTTAAAAAGCCTGTTTGCACAGGAGCCGTTATTAGCACATCCTGACCCGGACAAGCCCTTTGTTGTACAGGCAGACGCTAGCGATGTAGCCGTTGGCGCTATTCTATTGCAGCGTAATGAGAAAAATATGCTACAACCGTGTGCCTACACGTCCAAAAAATTCACTGAAACAGAACGACGTTGGGCAGTGTGGGAAAAAGAAGCATTTGCAGTGAAATGGGCATTGTCCACTTGGCGCCATCTGTTGGAAGGGGCTCAACATCCCTTCGAAGTCTGGACAGATCATCAAAATCTAACAGTGCTTCAAACACCAAGAAAACTAGCGCCTAAACACGTCCGATGGGCACAGTATTTCCAACGTTTCAAGTTCTGTTTAAAGGTTGTTCCGGGTGGAAAGAACTTTCTAGCGGATGCACTCTCCCGAATGCCCCAATATGACAGCAAAAGGGAACAGGTGATCCAGGCTGTCATACCTCAGTGTAATGGGGAGCACGAAAAGGCAGAGGTTTGTACAAGGCTAGCAACTTTTGAAGAAGAAATAAAAACAGCTTTAGTAACTGATCCTTGGCTATCAGCGAATCCAGGGATATTGACCTATCGTAATGGTTTGGCCTGGTATGGCGATAAATTGTATATACCTCAGGAAGTGCGCAGCCGGGTATACCATCAATGTCATGACTCCAAAGTAGCAGGTCACTTTGGTTTTGTAAAAACATTACATCTAGCAAGAAGGCGATTTTGGTGGCCAAGCTTAAGGAAAGACATTGAAACATACGTAAAAGAATGTAGGGTTTGTGCACAAGCAAAGGTAATACCTAAGAAGCCAATGGGATTGTTACAGTCAGTGTCTGATCCGATACGGCCATGGCAAGATATTGGCATGGACTTCCTGGTGGAATTACCAAATGTAAAAGGTTATACAGTCATATGGACGGTAATAGACTTATTTTCGAAGCAGGCTCATTTTATACCCTGCAAAGGGCTGCCGTCTGCAATGCAACTAGCGAAGCTATTTGTACAGCATATTTATCGTCTACATGGAGCTCCCCGAAGAATTATATCAGACCGCGGGGTTCAATTCACAGCTCGATTCTGGCGTCAATTTCTGGCCTGTATTGGAACTACCCAAGGATTGAGCTCTGCATACCATCCATGTACCAACGGAGCAGCGGAACGAGCCAATGCGGCCGTGTCACGATATCTACGCTGCTATGTCTCTCACCAACAGACGGATTGGATGGATTATATACCCTTTGCCGAGCTAGCGTACAACAATGCAGTGCATAAGAGTACCGGGTTAACCCCCTTTCAAGTGGCATATGGCTACGATCTGAATCCCTTACCGAGTTGTGAACCACTAACGTCCCTGGCCACGAAGCCAGGGGACTGGATGTCCCGTGCTAACCAAGTGTGGCATACAGTACAGAAAGCACTGATACAGGCGGGGCAAATAGCTAAGGAACAGGCAGATAGAGGTCGTAGAACGGCAACCCAATTCCGAGTAGGTGACCAGGTGTATCTCTCGACCAAATATCTTAAGTTACAGGTACCCTGCAAGAAGTTGGCGGCGAAATACATGGGTCCATTTCGCATAATACGCATCATTAATCCTGTTACGGTACAACTCCAACTGCCGGTCTTCCTTGGTAGAATACATCCGGTTTTCCACGTGAGTCTGTTGAAGCCGATAGAAAGGAACACTCATACAGAGCCTCCTGGACCTATAGCTACGGGACAGTATGAGATACAGGATATCATGGACTCACGATGGCGGGGGGGCAAGGTATACTACCTGATATTATGGAAAGGATATCCCCTATCTGATGCCTCATGGGTGCGGAGTGAAAAGGTGTTCGCTCCGGAGCTGCTCCGAAGATACCATAAAATATGGCCAACTAAGCCGAAACCGAATGAGGGGGGGGCTCAAATAATATATAGATACTGTTGACCAAACGATGCATTAACCTGTGACGTTCTATTCCAGGGGATCCCGTGGTGAGGGGGGGCCGAATGTCAGACCCAGCGTAAAACACCTTGAATAAGCGGGCTGCGACGCTGCTGAGAGGTGTCGGCGATGCTGCAAGTCAGATGGGCGGCGCTAGAGATGCCGACGCTCAGCTGATGACGTCCTGCCTGCGACGCGCGTCTGGGGACTGATTTGGGCTGCCGAGAATCAGATGGATGGTGTTAATTATTCCAATAGGCTGCCAACGTTCAGCCAATGACGCTCTGCCTGCGATGCGCGTCTGAAGGAACTTGAGTTGAATTAATCTGCTGTTTTCAGTTAACTGGGATACTGGGTCTGACAAACATAAGGGGTGTGGCGAGGGTGGAGCGGTGATTGGTAATTGAGGTGTGGTGGCGGGGCTTATTTAATACACTGGAATGGGAGGTTTCTCAGGGCTGACTTTCTTTTCAACTTAGCAACATAATAAATCCTGAACCTTTGTTGAATCCTGCGTCGTTCCTGATTCTTGGGTTCTGTGCCTATAGTCAGGACGAGCTTACAATTTCCTTGCTTCAGCTCAGTTAAAGACTTTAATTGCCAATCCTGCCCTATCAAACTAAGTAATTCCTTATAAAAAATCATATCCAAATTCACCCCCCTAGATACTCCCTCTATCGCATGTCCAGGAATCCCCCAAATTGGAATTTTATAATTTAACCTATAATAATACTTCTTCCAGACACGCAACAAAGCACTTCTCAAGATATGGGATTTAAAAACCTGATCCACCTTTTTGTCATAAATTAAATATGCGTGCCATCCATATAATAAATCCCATCCCTCAAGAGAAAGAATATTTTTATTTGTTAAGTGAAGCCAGTCACTAATTAATGTTGCCAGTCTGTTTTAAGGTTGCAGTAAAGGGACCAATAAAGCAGTAGAAGGGCCAATAGCCAAGAGTAGGTGGGAAGCATCCACTCCCATTTTTTCATACTCTGTTTTATTTTCTGATACTCAGGTTACTTATCTCCAAAGCAACAGATTTAAAAGAAGGAATAGATAATATTTATCAAGTTTAAAACTGCTTTCTCATGTTATAATTTATAAATTAGACTGAATGACACATGGTATTAGATCAAGGATTACATAAAGTTCTAGGCAATTATTTGTCCGCCTTTTCCCTATGGTGTCCTCAAATATGGACAGATATATATATATATATATATATATATATATATATATATATATATATATATATATATATAGGTCTTTAGTTATTTGGGTTTCCTCCCACGTAAAATTGGAAATGTCTTGGCAACATTTCGACAAAGTCCCATTCATCATCTTCAGGCAATGCTCCTCGAAGCACGAAGCTAAAAACACCAGCCTGAAGATGATGAATAGGACTTTGTCGAAACGTCGCCAAGACATTTTCAATTTTACGCGGGAGAAAACCTGAATAACCAAAGACCTACATACAAACACCCACGAAAACCTCAGAATATATATATATATTATAAAATTTGGATTGCTAACAAAGAATTAAGGGAGAATGGGATAGCTATTTCGAGTTTCTCTTCAGCCACACTTACCCTTCTGAGATTCGAGCCTGGGCTGTGTGCATGTTAGGCAGCCCAGGCTCGAATCTCAGAAGGGTAAGTGTGGCTGAAGAGAGTTAAGAAACTCGAAATAGCTATCCCATTCTCCCTTAATTCTTTGTTAGCAATCCAAATTTTATAATATAAATGATGTCGCAGTTGCGACTGCTGCCTGTGGATGGCTCTAGATTGAGCTGATATAGGCAAAAGAAAAAAGTATTTGGGCTGACAGGGTGCATCAAGAAACACTCAAGGTATACACACACACACACACACACACACACACACACACATACACACACACACACACACACACACACACACACACACATATATATATATATATATATATATATATATATATATATATATATATAATCTGTACAAAAAGTTCATTATCTGCAGGCTGTATGCACAAACTTTCAAAAGCTTTCTATAGCTGTTCTAATAAATGCTTGAAAAATTAAAATGATATGCTCTAATTTGGAAGAAACGTGGTACTATTTAGTTGAACTCCAGCAAAATAGCTTGATAGATGGCCACCTAACCTCTGTTTAAATTCTTACAACAGAGATAATAATGCTGTTTAATAGTTCTTATCATTAGAAAGTTTTTCATATAAGAAATATTTTTTCTATTAATTTCAATCTAGGATTTCTTGTACTATCTTGTCTTCCATGTGGCAATCCTTCATCTACTTGAAGACATCTATCACACCTTCTCTCAGTCTCTTCTCTGTGACTTAAACATTCTCAATGTGCCAACAATTGCTTGTAAGTGTTTTTTCTTACAGGCTCATCATCACCATGGCTGTTCAGGTTTGGTCATGCTTTAGTTTGTTAGAATCCTTTCTAAAATGTGACTCACAGAAATTAGTACATATTCTTAGTAAGCTTTGACCAATGCAAAATAAATAATTATGTTTTTAATGTACACAGTATTATCCTATTGATGAAGTTTAGGGTTGCATATGATTTTTTAAAACTGCATTGTACTTTTCTCTCATGCAGCATTTCAAGGTGCACAATTGGGACTAATTTTATAAGGAAGTGTAAAAAAACACAAGAGATGTTTACAGTACTGGAACTGTTATAGATATGTGCTCTGAGACAGAGTGGAGAATCAAATAATTAACCATGAGTCAGTTGTCAGTTTGAAACATTGATAGCAAATGTAGACAAGAGCAGGAGTGAATTTATTCAGATAGGTAGGGTATGTGACTCTAAATGAAAGTTTAGCTTTCCTAAACTTTAATAATCTTTATAAAATGTAATCAAACCTAATTGGGTAAGTAACACACTTCAAGCCTTTTTCTCTTCCTTCTGCCAAATTTTGAAAATAATATTTTCCCCCAATTCTTAGCTGACTATTTTAGAAAATTTTATTAGAGCTCTCTATGTCTTTGATGGCAGCTTTTGTGATAGACATGAGCCTACGGGTGAAAAGTAATGAACTCAGAAACACTGGGAGAATAGCCTGTGGAAAATGTAAGGCAAAAATCATCTTTAAATGTTGCTGATGTCACTAAAGTCCAAAGTTTGAAAATGAAGGGAAGATTGAAATTTAAGACTTAAATGCAACCAGTTAGATGAGATCTTAGTGTTCCTATAGTCTTCAGCAACAGTGGAGTTGCACAAATGTCACTAGTAGCAGATAGCTTTTGGAGGCAGGGTTGAATTAATCAACTCTGCAGCCTTGTAGCCATAAATTTTCATAGTGATATCTTTTTAGCATTAAAAGAATCAATAAAGAAGTTAAATATAAATAACCCAATAATTTAAACAGTTATTGAACATAACACCCTATTTCTCAATAAAAAGCAATTGCTGATGTTCAAAGCCAACTAGCTTGATTTAGTGATTAAGGCTTGGAGAAACCTGAGCCCTAGTTCTGTGTTAGACATAAAAAACAAATATTGGGTGATATTGAGGCAGTCATTCTTTCTCAGCTTATGAAAAAGGATACCAAAAGTGTTATTGGGAGAGCAGACAGGAATCCACATACAATCCTGCATAATCTTAGAAAGAGTCAAGAAGATTTGAAGGCAACAAAATAAGAAGGAAGGAAGGAGGGAAAGAAGGAAGGAAGGAAGGAAGGAAGGAAGGAAGGAAGGAAGGAAGGAAGGAAGGAAGGAAGGAAGGAAGGAAGGAAGGAAGGATATTTTAAAAGACAATTAATTAACTGGCAATTTGTCCAGTTAGGTTAACTTAATTTTTATGGCTGAGTGCAAATTTAAATTCACTCTTTTGTTTCAACTTATGCATAAATTTTATAAATGAAGAATTCAAGAAGCAAACAAATGAAGTAACTGGTCCAAAGTAAGAGCATGTTCTTAAAAATAAAATTACATGTTGGATAATGTTGAATACCAATTATTTTGAAGAAAATAGAAGAATGTGACAGAATTAAGAGTTCTGTTGCTATGCACTGCTTTTTTATATTAGATTCATTGATTTTGGAATGTTATATTTTGTTTTCATGATAAATGAAATGATCATTTTGAGATACTAATCTGTTAATCATATAATAATTAAAATGGTTAAATGAAATATCATTTGTATGTGTGAATAGGGAGTGGATATTCTTTCTACAAATACTTCTAAGTTCCATTTGAACACCAGACCATAACTGATAAAATGTTTAAATCCAATTGTGTGTGTGTATATATATATATATATATATATATATATATATATATATATATATGTAGGTCTTTGATTGTTCAGGTTTTCTCCCGCGTAAAATTGGAAGTGTCTTGGCGACGTTTCGACGAAGTCCCATTCATCATCTTCAGGCTGGTGCTTTCAGCTTCGTGCTTCGAGGAGCATGAAGCTCCTCGAAGCACGAAGCTGAAAGCACCAGCCTGAAGATGACGAATGGGACTTCGTCGAAACGTCGCCAAGACACTTCCAATTTTACGTGGGAGAAAACCCGAACAACCAAAGACCTACATACAAATACCCGCGAAAACCTCAGATATATATATATATATTATATATATATATATATATAAGTCTATTGGTTATTCGGGTTTTCTCCCGCGTAAAATTGGAAGTGTCTTGGTGATGTTTCGATGAAGTCCCATTCGTCATCTTCAGGCTGGTGTTTTCGGCTTTATGCTTCTAGGAGCAATGTGTGATTGTAGCTGTTTCTTCCTTTTAACTGCCAGTGGAGGTATGAACTGATTGGATGGGAGCTTGGCTGTTTTCTGATTGGGTGGAGGTATGTTCTGATTGGTTAGGCTGTGCTCTGATTGGATGGGGAGTTGGCTGTGCTCTGATTGGATGGGGAGTTGGCTGTGCTCTGATTGGATGGGGGAGTGTTCTGTTTGGGTGGGTTAGTCTAACCTGAGCACAACAAAGCATATATATATATTCAGCTAGAAAGATATGTAGGTTTATTGTTCACTAAATATAATTTCAACTATGATTCTTACATTGTGGTTTAATGTTTACCGTATAGTGTAAATTCTATACATTTAATTTCAATGTGTTCATCTATTTCACTGTTTTTTGGTAGAAGACTATAAGATTGGGGTAATAAAGTGCAATTCCAAGTTAGGAAAGCCAGTTGGGCATTAATATGACATCATAAACTAACATATTCTCTACTTCCTTTAAGCAGTTTGCACAAGATACATAGCTTAGATCCAGACTTAATAATATATAGAGTAGTCTGAGAAAATCAATATAGTTGAGTCACAGTTAATTTAAAGCCCAATAGGTCATATGGGTCTATTTTAGATTCCCCATTAAAAAGAAAGAGAGAAGAAAGAAAGATGAATAGATAAAACTATTAAATATATAGTCTATAATTTCACTAATAGACATTTGACACATTTATTAGAGATCAACAATGCAACTCTTTTCTTTTCTTAAACCTTATTCTGCATCAGGTTATTTAGCCAAAATCCATTGCATATTCAGAATTCATTACAAATAGAGTTTAACCTGTTCCATTAAGCCTCTCAGTTCATTTTACTATTTTATATAGTTTTGAAAAAAAGTGATTAACACATAAATGAATAGCTTAGATATTCCAATACAGTTCAATCAGTTATTCCCTTAAAAGGTATGATTTGGTCTATCTAGTTAAATATTCATTTCCACATTAGCTAAGAGGAAAAGCCCTTAAGTAGGCCATAATTTTAAAATCTTTCCAAGAAACTTTTATTTAACACTATAGGTAATACTGAAGATAATATATATAATCATTAATTATTGTTATTAATATTAATTATAGTTATTAATATTATAGCCATTTTAGATATATTCTGTTTAAATAAGTCTCCCCCTTTATCTTTCCCACATGTCCCACAACTTAGCTTTCTTGAATAATTGTAGTATTATTGGTGGGGAACAGAGGAGGGAATTACCATAGCCGTAAGCTTAGTCATTTTCTTGATATCATGCATAATTACATAAAATTCTTTTTCCTATAGTTTTTTCCTAAATTAAAAAAATTCAAAATAATACATTTTTTATCATGTAGATGTTTTCCATCCTCTTGTGATTATATTCTTCAACTTCTATAGAACTGCTACATTTTTTTATATGCCATGGTAACTAATTCATATGCATGTCCGTATTATTACAGTATTAAAATTATTTCAGCTAATTAATTATTTTTCTAAAACATGAAGGGTTTCTTTTAAGTTAAATAAAATTTGTAAAATATACTCTGTGAGCCATTAAAATCTAATGTGAAAATCAAATTAATGCTACGCTATTAAAGTACTTGGGAAGGTATGTTTTTTTTTTTTCCTGAATACAAAATATATTAATACGAGTAATTATTCCAAGCTTTATTTGAAAGATAACCAAAGATTTTAGACAGGAACTTGCCAATTGTATGCTTGAAATTGTTTGTGTGGGAGGGGAGAAATTTGGTATGCCTATGATTTTATATTCACCTATTTATTTTTTTAAAAGCGTAGAGTAAGCTACAGTATTTTGCCATGGATCCTTACAGCATATAGACATGTATCAAAGCAAAACATCTTGTCCTTCATTTTTTTTGTTAATTTTAATGTTTTACCTACAGAAAACATACTTTACTTCTTTATCTATTTGATATATATTTCACTTTTCCTCATAAGTTCCAATATATCCTATTCCCTCTTATTTTTCCTCAAAACAAGAACTTTGGCTAAACTGACTGCTGAAAGGTTGCATACTGAACTTCTATGGCTGAAGGTGAACTAACCTGGGTCTCCCGAATAATAGTTCAACACTTTAATCACCACACCAGACAGCAGTTCATTACTTGAGTTAATATTCTGTGACAAATTTATAAAATATTTCAGCTTAAAGTATTTCAAGGACATTTTGACACCACTTTTAAATAATATTTTAAAGGCAATAAATGGCCATAAATGCATGCATAGAGTGTATGAATCTGAACTATATAACCACAAGTAATATTTATAGCAATAAAAATGTATTGCTGGTGATAGCCCATACAGTTAGGATAGATTATTTGTTTATCTATCAGCAGGGAAAAAATAATTAAATTTAAATATTAAGAAAATCTATATCTATCTATCTGTCCCTCTATCCCTTATCTATCTATCTATCTGTCTATCTATCTATCTATCTATCTATCTATCTATCTATCTATCTATCTATCTATCATCTCTACCTCCCAAAAGATATAAGAATATCATTCATGAATGATGATTGTCAACAACTAAAATAATGCTAATATGTAAAGACATAACCAGATGGACACACAGAAATAAAAATGATTATATTTATAATAAACATGTGACTAAAGGTTGATTGTGGAACAAATCATGAATTGTTCATGTGTAAAATGCAGCAGTACAAAATGCAGCAGCTTAGATAGTTATATGTGCTCCTAGAATGGCATGTGTTACACTTCTTGGCTGCAAGCTGCATTGTTGCTAGTTTGCTTCCAGACTGAATCCAAGGTACTGTTTTTCACCTATAAACCATTCATTACATGGAATTGCATTATCTGAGGAACCACCACTACCTCTGCTGTTGCATAGGCTCTAGCAGAGAAGGTATGCTGTTGGTTGCATCCCTCAGGGATTTAGTGAATCTCCAGAGGTGGATCTTCTTTGCTATGGCACCCACATTGTGGAATTTTTTCCACAGCCACACCCCTGAAGTGAGGCTAGCTCCATCCCCTTAATGTTCCACAAATCTTTGAAGACTGAACTATTTTATCAAGCATGTGGGTCCCAAGGGAACGGAGAGTTCTTGGCTCATTTATTCCAGTTAATATCATTCTCTTTGTTTAGGTTAGTTAAGTTGTTATTAGTTTTAATGTTTTTTTTAAATAATGATCACGTTTATGTGTATTTTTTTCTTTTTTAATTAAATATTGTATGCCACCCAGAGTGACCTTTTGTGAAATGGATGGCTATACAAATGTGATAATTAAATAAATACCAAGTTAAGCTAAAGATGAACAAGAAAACCAGCCAGTTTGATATAATTCTCAAGGAAAATATCAAGAACTGTTTTAGAACTCTAAACTTTGATGATAGTGAATCAGGGAAACTGTTAAATGGTATCAAAGAAGTTAAGGTTAGATATGAAAAGAGACAGCCAAAGAACAAGAAACAGGAGAAAGGAAATGTCAAAACAAACAATGGAAATGAAACAAAGGTAAAGCCAAGAAAGAAAAAAAGATGTTAGGAAAAACTTAATAAAGAATATTAGAGAGCTGTTACAAGAGACAAGCAGCATTACAAAGACATCAAACATTGCAAAGATATAGAAAAACAACAGAACTATTCCTAAAGATATCAGTACTTAGAGGTATATTCCAACCTCAGACTGGTTTACTAAAAGATACCATTGGGTAAATAGTAACTGATTTCAAGAAAACCAAAACCAAAATGGAAGGAGTATACTTAAATTGTGCACATTAGAGATGACACTATACAAAATATCTCAGAAGATATTCTATATTTATAAACTGATAATTGAAGTTCAAATTAGATCAATGCTTCTGTCATTACTAAGTCAGAGGATAACAACAGAATAAGAAGAATCAATGAAGGTTGTATCCAAATTATGCCGACAATCCTGGAAAACAACACAATGGTCAATATATTGGAAAAAAAATGATCAGCCTACCAATATCTGGAAAAGGAAACTGAAGAGACTATATGGACTTCAAAACATATTTTTAATTTAACATGTTATAAAAATAATGCTTAAGATTGTCCAATGCAGATTAAAGTTCTACAGGTAAAAACAGATGTCAGGTGTTCAAATTAGTTTTATAAAAAATCAAGGAACTATTCCTGAGATATTCTGAATAATTTAGAAAATAAAAAAATGTCCAAAAGAAACATTTTATTGATTATAGAAATATTTTGCTATAGTGTCAATCATATCATATGCTGGATTCTTTTTTTTCTTAAAATAAATTCTCCACCTGAAACAGAAAAAAATGTAGAATTAAATCCAATATTACAAATTTAATATTTGTAAGGTTAACAATACAGGTCTTAAGAATCATTGATTCTATGTATGTGAGATTAATTCTGGGGTTTAAAATGTATTATGTAAAATTAAATGCCGATGAAACTAAGGTGACTTGCAATTAATAAAGTTCAGCTAAAGTTAATATGTTATTGAATGTATATACTAGAACTTGGTTTTATAATTTCCCCATACTTTTTAAGAGATTTCATATAATTAGGTTGATATATAGCACTAGACCTCTCTTATTAATACATTTTCAATCTCTTTTACACATACTGCATATTCATATAATCCTTTATACATTCCTTTTTTCTTATGCTGTTCATCTAATTAAAACTAGAATTCATATTGTATTTACTTAATAAGACAAAAGTTAGCTTATTCCATTCAAAAATATTTGTTCTCTATATTATTTGGGAGGGGGAATATTTGGAATGTGTATCATGCTAACAATGGAAACAGGATACAGTAGTCTAATATTCACAATAGTATTTAGAATAAAACACAAGAAGGAAAAGGGATTAATGCAAAAATAAACAAGCAATGGCCTGCAGATGGTTTTTCATCGTAGATTTGCAGTTCCCAAACTCCTTCAGTCTATGAAACCAATTATTATTATTGGTTGTTTTACTAATTTTTTTAATAAATTAACAAAAAAATTGACAATTTATACATTAAGCAATTACTGGCTAAAATAATCTTCAAAGTGAAAAATTGCCAAAAGTTCTCCCTTAGCCTTTTCTTAATAAACCCTTCCCTGAAATACTCTTAACATAAGAAATGGGTTCTAAGCAGGTTCTGTGTTGAAAATGATACAGAATTTTTATTGATTAATTCAGTTTTAGAAATAGGCTTTTGATCAAACAAATATTTATTTTGATTTTTAAAATGCTTTTTTAAATAGAAAAATTTGGCATGGAGGTAGATTATTGTAAATTGTACAAATGTGTATCTTCTTATGGAGTCTTTTTTGCTGTCTGAGCTTATTTTCTTACCTGGTTAGGTAATACCTTCTGGGCTAGAAGAAGCAGGGTTTGCTCTCTGTTTATGTACAAGTGGCTTGCCCAGTCAATGTTGTTGGTGGTGGAAGATTGTTTTCTCCTTGGTAGTTCCTTGATTAGGCTGTTGTTTACTGCTTGTCTGATGTTGCTCCTGGTGTTAATGCCTGCTAAATCTAGGTGCTGATTGCTGCCAAGGAGTTCTGATCATTTTGTTTCTTTTTTACCTTTTAATTGCCTAATTGTTTTAATTGTAAAATGTGATTTATCTCAATGTGCGTTTTGATAGTTCATTTGTTGGAAAGTGATGCTTCCATATATATGTTTCCATATATCTTCTTACTCTCTGTTATGGTGTAATAGTAGTAAAGTTGGAAGGGACCTTGGAGGTCATCTAGTCCAACCCCCTGCTCAGGCAGTAAACCCTACACCATTTAGGACAAATGGCTGTCCAGTCTCTTGTTAAAAACTTCCAGTGTTGGAGCATTTACTGCTTCTGGAGGCAGCTGTTCCACTGATTAATTGTTCTCACTCTCAGGAAATTTCTCCTTAGTTCTAGGTTGCTTCTCTCCTTGCTTAGTTTCCACCCGTTGCTTCTATTCCTGCCTTGGAAAATAGCTTAATTCCCTCTTCTTTATGGCAGCCCCTGAGATATTGGAATACTGCTATCATGTTCCCCCCTTGTCCTTCTCTTCGTTAAACTAGACATACCCAATTCTCGCAACCGTTCCTTATATGTTTTAGCCTCCAGTCCCCTAATCATCTTTGTTGCTCTTCTCTGTACTCTTTCTAGAGTCTCAACATCTTTTTTACATCATGGTGACCAAAACTGGATGTAGTATTCCAAGTGTGGCCTTACCAATGCATTGAAGAATGGTATTAATACTTCACGTGATCTTGATTCTATCCCTCTGTTAATGCAGCCTAGCACTGTGTTGGCCTTTTTGGCAGCTGCAGCACACTGCTGGCTCATATTTAGGTGATTGTCTAGTAGGACTCCGAGGTCCCTCTCACAGTTACTACTATTGAGCATAGTGCCACCTATGCTGTACTTGTGCATTTGGTTTTTCTTGCCTAAATGTAGAACCTTGCTTTTTTCACCACTGAATTTCATTTTGTTAGTTAGTGCCCAGTATTCAAGTCTGTCCAGATCCTTCTGTATCTTAAGCCTGTCTTCTGGAGTGTTGGCTATTCCTGCCAGCTTGGTGTCGTCTGCAAATTTATGAGTTCCCCATCTATCCCTTCATCCAAATTGTTGATGAAGATGTTGAAGAGTACTGGGCCCAGAACAGAGCCCTGGGGCACCCCACTACACACTTCCCTCCATATAGATGCAGTTCCATTGAGGACCACTTGCTGAGTACAGCCGGTCAGCCAGCTACGGATCCATCTGGTGGTGGTTCTGTCTACCCCACATTTTTCTATCTCTTTCTCTTTTCAAAATTGAAATTAGCTACTGTAAATTTACTTTATGCTATATACGGTAGCCTATTGTTATGTTTCTCTCATCCATTACTGTCTTTAACAATCAATGATTGAATAAACCATTTATAATGCTGTCTGGAAAGAATATAAAAAAGGGGCTATGGTACTATATATAGTAAGATTCAGCATTGCAAGTATCCATTCCTTTTCTTTGATGGACAAGGTAGATAAAATGGTGGTGAACTTGTTCATGTCTAATTAGAGGAAGCCAAAGTGCATTTTCTGTAATGGGAGGACTAGCCTATAAGCAATCAATTAAATGTGCAAAAGGATTCATGTAAAATATTGCTCAAAATAAATAGTATTTATATACTCTTAAATAAGTCACAGGAGTTAATGACTATGGCAAAGTTCATTTTACTGAAAAGAACTAAACTGAAAATAAAATTAGAAAATAAGGAGAGAATCTATCACAATATAGGGGAATAGAAACTGGGAAATATTATTTTGCATGGTGAATTTGATAGATATGAGAGTGCACTGTCGGTTAGCCATTATCATGAATTTTTCATATGGCAGAATAAAAATGTCTTGATGTTTGAGCCCTGAATTATGCTTTATCTTTTTATCTTTTCATTTTTTCCTCCTAGTTCTGTCAAAAATATAAAGCATGAAGCAACAGTATGTAGCAGAATATTCTTTATTGTAGTAGAAACAAATAAACAAAAAAGCACATTTCATATTGCTGATTTATGATATGGTCATTAGTTAAATCTTATCTGTCAGATATTCATTAGTCTTTAGGCAATGCAGTTCCATCATTGTAATTGCTGGAATTAAATGTCATAAATAAATATGGTTCATTTCCTATAATCCATTATAGTAACCTTGATCATACAATGAGTGATTAGTCACATTAGCTTTTAAATTAATAAATATAATGTTATTTCAAATATTATGCTTGCAAAAGAAAAAAAAGTGTTTTTTCAACACTTGTTGCTAAAAAGGATAAAGTAATACAATATTTTTTGCTTCATAAACTTTCATAACCCTAATAATTTTGTGGAGTTTCTGAATATATTGGGAAGTCAGAAATCTCAATATTATTAAAAAATAATTTAAAAACCTTCTATTTTTATTTTCTTAATGTAGTATTTTAATTTAGGGTAGGAAAAAAATTGTGATACTGAAGTATTGTATGCATGATGAGACTGTAACACATCTGACCTTATTTATGTGTTATATATGAATGTTTACCTGTAATGACTTAATTCTTTACCAAAAGTAGAAAGTCAATAATAGACACACTGTGTTTATACAAATAAATCATGAAGAATATTTAGGATCATTTTACTTTACATGTTGAATCAATGAACATCTTATGTTCAAGACATAGTTTGATGAAATTAATTAGTAAAAAGGTGCATTTGTCTCTCTTCAAATATAGGAATAAGTATACAAACAACAGTCAAACATATGTTAATGATGGTTTTATCAAAATTTTCCATCCAACCAAATTTTAATATTGAGATCCATGAATACTTAACTACTTGCAAGAATTCCACATTAAAAATAAGTGGTAAACCCAGTCAGAATAGTGATTTTAAATTAATTATAATGTAATAATTATATTTGTTTATTTATTTTATTTAAATAATTTACATATAATAACATGGCTCACCACTACCAGTAAATACAAGAATAAAAACAAAACTACTCTTCCTACTAGACACCAGGCCAACCAGTTTACTAGCTTCCTGACTCACTCTCCATTGTAGTGCAACCCTTGGAGAAGAGACAATTTTTGTGTCCGTTCAGAAGGCTAAAATAAATATTTCTCAACCTTGGTGTCTCAACCAAGATGTCTGGACTTCAACTCCCAGAATTCTAAAGCCAGCCATGCTAAAGTCCAGATGGCTTGACATTGCCAAGGTTGACAAACACTGGGCTAAAAAATTACTTTAATGATTTTTGTCAGCTTCAAACTGAGTCTTGTCACTTAATTTACAAAACTGGAAGTATTCACCTGAAGTATGATTTAACAGCACAATATGAGCCAGATGAGTTGGTCACATTAGATGCTTTTCCATTGGACAGAATCTATAATGGAAGGAAAGCTCATAATATATCTTTATCAAAACTTAAAGAACGCCAATGGAATGTATCAATTCTAGGCTAAAGAACTAGAATTCAAGTGTTTTCCTATTGATGAGAGGTTCCAGACTTTGTTTTCAACAAACAGGTTCTGTGACCTAAAACAAACAAACAAACAAAGTTGAAAACCTCTGAGCTAACCATCACTATTCCTTTCTTGATTCTAAAAGTTCTGATACTAAGAATTTCACTGAATTTTTTTTCTTTGGAATGAAACAAATACAATGTTATTTCTACCAAATTCACAGAGAATTTAAACATTATATATAAAATGTACAAAACTTTGGTATTACTAAAAAAAAATTCTTAAACTATAAGCTTTCAATTTAATTTTTCAATTAATGTGTATATGGAAAAATGTGTACAAAACTGTATTCATAGTCAAATGTTTTCTTTTTAAATCAGAATGGTAAACAGTCTTTCATGATTAAAGACATTCTCTATACTTTCTCATTATATTAAATAGGTGTATAAGGTGACTATTTTGATGGACTCTGAAATGTAAATTTACACTTTTGTGGTGTTCAAAGTTATATAGCAAAATTCTACTGTATAACATCTGTCTATTATAATCAGATATTTTCAAGATGTTGCCATTTTATGATCAATAGTTTTACAAATTATAATTAAGGACATGAAGTAGATGGAGTCTCCCAGATTAGTTTACATCTGCTATCCTATATCTGTAGTTAGAATGCAGTATTGCAGGCTAATTCTGCTGACTGCCACCTGACTGATTGACTCAGCCTTCCATCCTTCCAAGGTTGATAAAATGAGGACCCAGATTTTAGGATTAGACCAGGGGTGTCAAACTCAATTTCATTGAGGCCTGCATCAGCATTGCAGTTGCCCTTGGGGGGGGGGCAGGTGGGTGTGGCCAGGGTGGCTGCAGCCTACTGGGTGGGTGTGAATGGAGTGGGTATGGCCTACTGGGTAGGAATGGCCAGCTGTACATCATTCGCATCAAGGGTGCCTGTGGGGGGCTGGGCAGGAGTGGGACAGATCTGAGGGTCTCTGGTAGAAGGGGGTGGGATCAGGGCAAGTGTCAAGGCATGGTCCAATGGAGGAGCCTCACTGTTCCTCTCAGGCCATGCTGGGGGAGGCTGCATGGTGGTGTGGCTGCCGGGAGCCTTGGGCAGCAGAGATCAAATGCCCAGCCTGGCCCTCAAGCACCCATGCCACCAAACCCAGCCCCAATTCCCCAAGGGGGCACCCAGCCGCACTTACCTCCCCCTCAAAGCTGCTGTTGCTATGCTTGCTCTCCTTACCCAGGTTGCTCATGATGGGTACGAGAGCAAAGTCAGAGGGAGGCCCATTCCATGGGAGAAGAGCCGGCTTTGTATCCAAAGCTTCCTTAGCAATAGGATGGGAGACTCCCAGGGTAGGCTAGGAAGAGGGGGAAAGGGGATGGTAAAAGGGCAGCAGAGCAGGACTAAAGCAGGACTTCCCTCAGATCCTCCCTCTCCTTCTTTCCTTTTTTCCTTCCTTCCTTCCAAGTACAGAGTGGTGGGAAAATATTTGAGATGAGGGAGGGAGAAAAACAGGCAAGAAATGCACTTGGGGAGGTGTCAGCCTTCGTGACGAAATGCACCATTGCCTGGAAGTGGCCAGCACATGGCCCTCACCTACTTCACATATCTGGGGGAGGGGATGCCATGAGCAGCGTGAGAGTCAATGTTACCTGTGCAATGCTGCCCAGCCCCCAGCATGCCCGGTTTCAGCAGGCAGTGAGGTGCTCTCCTCACAGCAACAAGAGGCTGAGCCAGACGGCGTGAATCCAAAAATAAGTGTGATGCTCTCCAGCCCCCAGCCTGGATTTGCGCCACCCAGCTCAACCTCTCGGTGCTGTGAGGAGAGTGCCCCGCTGCCTGCCGAAACCCCTCCCCCAGAGCCCATCAAGCCAGATATGTGAAGTAGGTGAGGGCCATTTGCTGGCCACTTCCAGGTGATGGTGCATTTCTTCATTCCTCACAAAGGGTGACATCTCCCCAGCATGCACCCAGGGGGTGGGGCCGACACCGCAGGGGCTGGTTCCTCGCTTTTTTGAGACGGCCTCGTGGAGCTAAGACTGAATGTGTTTCAGCATAGATGGCCACCACAAAATTGTATATTGGCTACCGGCCGGACAACACCAAGGCATCAGGGGCTGTTCCCTCACTGTTTCCAGCATGGCTTCATGGGCGACATGAAACCACTTCACGGGCCTCATTCAGACTGCGGGCCTTGTGTTTGACATGTCTGGGTTAGATTGTAGACTGCTTAGAGACTGCTGCAAAGCATTATGAAGTAATATATAAATCTAAGCACTATACATTGTCTAAAGAGTTCATCATTTTCACAGATGGAATGGAGCAACATGTATCTTATATAGCTTCACAAGTATAATCTACCAATAACTAAAGACACTCTTGCTACTTTCTATAGGCTTTATGATGGCCCCTTGTTTTTTTCAAGGCCTGCTAAAAATGATGACAATATTTTTTTATGATAATTTAATATTAATTTCAATAAAATTAAACTAATAGGGAATTAAATTTTGGGGTTCAAAATGGATCTAACATGAAATTAAATTAACCTTCTTTTCTAATAACACAGTTAGTGATGTATACATAAAATAATATTTTAAAATATAGAGGATGACTAATATTATATTTATAACATTTATAATTAATATAGAAATGATCATTAATGGTTACAAAGATTGGTTTTGATATATATTATGGATTGCAGGCATCATTATAGCAAAAACATTAAAAGCCAGCCCATTGCATCCAAGCTTAATTGTGATATGTCAAGTAGGAAGAAGTGCACTATTTTCAACTAATACCAAAATATGCTTTTTCTAGATTTCAGCTAATGTACGCATTGGTTCTGCAAGAAAAACTTTCCTAAATCTCATATTATAAGAACTTACTGGTAAAACAGTAAAATCAGAAAAGGATATATTCAACTCAACTTGAAAACAGCAAATTAAATTAAAATTAGCATTAATATTACTAGAGAATGTAAATGCAACATTGGAGATGCAGGAGAAGTGAAGAAGCAAAGAATTGAAAGCAAGAAAAAGTGGTTAAGCTAAAACTGCAGATGTAAGAAATATGAACTACTTATAGACTGAACTGGATGAATCTAGAAACTCAGATTTATGAATACCTATTGGTCAGAAAGTGCAAGAAGGGATAGAATAGATCAGTGATGGCGACCCTTTTAGAGACTGAGTGCCCAAACTGCAACCCAAAACCCACTTATGTATCATCAGGTGCCGGGTGAGCATGGCCCATTGTATGGGTGTGGCCCATTGGGTGTGGCTGCGATGGTAATGACAGCCTGGGCGGGACTAAAAAGTTCAATCAATCAATTCCAACTTTGCGAGATCTTTTTTTTTCCCGCAAGAAGTTCAAATTGATTGATTGATTGAACCTTTTTTTTTTTTTTTTTGCACACAGTGATGGAGACCTAAAGTGAAAAGGTCTTTTGCACACAGTGATGGAGACCTAAAGTGAAAAGCTGAAGGCCTAGGACTGGGGTGATGGCACACATGCCCATAGAGAGGGCTCTGCGTGCCACCTGTGGCACGCGTGTCATAGGTTCACCACCATGGGAATAGATAGTTTAGAAAGAGATACTTCCTCACAGAAGGAGACAAGAAAAGAAGAAAGAAAAGTTTTGGGAAACAGCAGAATGGGAAATCTCTCATTTGCTGTCTGAATGTAGAAGGAGACAACCTTGATAAAGGAATGCAAGAGTCTTTATCTGACAAAAAAAGACTGTAAATGAAATCTCAACCCTAGAAAAGTAGTAAGCATAAGAAAGTTACTTTAAAAAGCATTCGGTACAGTGGAAGAAATGTCAGAGAAAATCTCTGCCAGGCTTTTAAGATTCTGTTACTATGCTGAAGAAACTACCACTCCATAAACAATAACATACAATGCCATTAGTGGACAGTGTTTCCTGACTTAGTCTGCCTTGAAAGATTGACACAGGAACACTGAGAAAAAGCACAAGGCATCTCTTCCAGGAGCATTTTGCCCAAAGGAGAATTATGTTCTCTGTAGTCAACAAAGACATGAGAAATCAGATTTGGAATGGAAAGAGTTCAGAAGTATTTAGTTGACAACTTGGCAAATACATGACAAGGGAATCTGGCAATTTCATTGCTGACCAAATTGCCCATTGAAGGGGCTGGTAAAAATTTAAGAGAGAAGCAGATTGGACACCAGATTCAGAAACTAAGCAATCAGAGAAGGATATAAAACTTTTTCTTAAGTTCTTTTTCTGTGAGCACTTCCCAAGAGCAAGGAGATAATTTATTTGAATTATATATATGTTGAACTAGTGAAATAGACTGCACCTTTAAAGATATTACTCAATCTAATATGTAAAAGGGAAGATAAACTGCTAGTTCTGAACAAATCTTCTTGCAGGGCACTTATAGCTTTATAATTTCTTCTGGTTCTTCAATTTGTTTTCAACCATTAGGATTTTATATATCTTCATATAGATGTTGTTTCTGTTATTTTCCTCTATTGTAAATGCTAAGTGTTGTATATTTATAAAATTTACTTATATAATGCCAATTACACAAGAAACATAATATAGAATAGCAATCTTGAAGAATTTTTCACATGTACTTAATTATCTCATATCTTTAAACTCACTTTGAGAATGTTAGATGTAGCTAATCTTTCTCCCCACTTCCTTTTTTCTTTCCCAACTGATATTCAGTGGTCTTCAGGAATGTGTCATTTGCCCTTACAACTAATAAACATATTCAGTTTTCATCCATGACTGTATGTTTATTCTAAACAAATATTTATTTGATTTTGTGAGAATCCCAAATATGTAGAAATCACATTTTTCTGCCACTGACTCAGTTTTTCTAGATTTAGTATATACATGGCACTATCAAAATAATTTGATAGAAATAATTATTAGAAACAATTATTTTATATTTAATTAATCAAATTTGTATAGTTGACCATCTCACCAAAAGTGACTCTGGGGGAGCACACAGAAATGAAATAAAAACACAGATAAAAATACAAAATATATAAAAATATATAAACATTACCACTAGGAAACAAATATTATAAAAACAAATATGTATATACATATGTGTATGTATGTATGTATGTATGTATGTATGTGTATGTGTATATATATATATATATATATATATATATATATATATATATATATATATATATATATATATATATTTTCTGAGGTTTTCGCGGGTATTTGTATGTAGGTCTTTGGTTGTTCGGGTTTTCTCCCGCGTAAAATTGGAAGTGTCTTGGCGACGTTTCGACGAAGTCCCATTCATCATCTTCAGGCTGGTGTTTTCAGCTTCGTGCTCCTATATATGGCAATATTTTTATGATAAGTACTTCACATCCTCCTCCTGAAAGCTTCTGTACTCATACCAAAATCATGTGCATTTGCTTTTCATTAAAAAAAAATGGGTCTGCAAAGTTTTGGAATGATGTTTCAATTTGATAACACATTGATTTTATGAATTCCCAGGTAGATGCATAATTCCACTTGATTGAGCCAATTAAATCAGATCATTGCTATTTATTTTAGAGATTATTTCTCTCTCCTGTCCCAAAGGTGCTTTTGCAGGAGGCAACTGGACTGTCTTGTTTTTCTTTGAAGATGTTTCACTTCTCATCCAAGAAGCTTTTTCAGCTCTGACTGGATGGTGGGGAGTGGAAGGATTTATATTCCTTGCAGAGAGCTGGGCATTTGCCTTCTTTTAGAGAGTCATTGAGGCCATTTGGAGATTTACTTGTGTCCTTATGGTCATCTGAATAGTTTACATGGGTATGGAGCCTTCTTGGCTACAGAATGTTTCTGTCCTGTGTCCCATCACTGTTGATGACAGGCATAGGCTATTCGGAATGAGTCTCTTTTCCTCTCCTCTCTTTTCCTTCCCTCTCTCCATTCCCTCTCCCCTTTTCCTGCTTATTTATTTATTTATTTATATTATAGTTAAAAGATTGGGAGGAAGGGAAAAGGATGTGTATGTGTGGGGAATATGGGATTGCATCTTTAGTCATCAACCATCTCTAGTGTGATACTCGTATCTGGCAGAACCAGGATTTCAGGCTCTTGTGGAAGGTCAGAAGGGGAAGCCAATCTCACCTCATGGAGTAAGATGTTCCAAAGGGCAGGAGCCATGGCAGAGGCCCTTCTCCTGGACCCCACCATCTAAAATTCCTTAACTGATAGTGCCTACAGCATTCTTCCTCTGCTGGCATGAGGGTGGGCCAAACATTCTCCAAATATGAAGTATAGTAAGAATGAATATAGCATAACACACTTTCTTTTCTTTTCTTCCTTAGATTAATTAAAACCATAATCATAACATCTAATAGAACTTGATGGGCTTCACACAGAATACAAATTCTGTACATAGCATGTACTTTTCACAGCCTTCTGAATGCAGTACATAGTACATTGTGCTTGTCTTAAGAAAACAGTACTGTACTTTCTGTGAATGGATTGTCAACGTTGCAAATATTGTATATTCTTGCTTATGACAATATGTAGAACTGTCTGGTATTTATGGGGTTAATACAGAGAAGAATGGGGGTGGGGATAAAGCCTGGGAAAGAAAGAGGAGGGAAACCTTTGACTAATTGGATGATGTGATAGATGATGGCTAATTTAGGGAGGGAACATGCTGATAATTTAACTGCTCAGAGGAAGGGAACTTAGATCTTAGCATCCCTCCGTTATGCCTGTTCTGACATTTTGTAACAATCAATGACTTTTAGGAAAATAAATGCCTGGAAGTTCTTTGAAGTGTTTCATTAGTCGGAACCATAACATGGATAACTAAGAATTTAACTATCACAATTTTCCAATTTTTGAAACATTATGCATTAAAGACTATGACAAAGTACTTATACTGCCAACAACTTATCCTTTCAAATATGTGAACCAGCTACAATATATAAAATGTGTGTGTGTGTGTGTTTGTGTATGTCTGGGTGGTGTGTGTCTCTCTGTGTGTGTGTGTCTAGAGGCACACATACCCTTAGCTTTTCCTGTCTTGTGCATATACTCAGCTATTCAATTTATTTCTGGATGAATCTGATTTGATGCACATTTTTCCTATCTCTTTTGCTTGGGAAGAGCCTTTAATCAGTGTGGAACTGTTACAAGGAATGCATGAATTGCTGAAAAATCCTGACGCTATGGGATGTGCTGCCAGTGCAATAGCCACTGTATGCTTTAACAAGGGATCTGTTAAGCTTCATTATTCCAAGCTAGAGCCAAGACATGAGATTTGAGATCAACAGCATATTATTATTTATACAAACACACTAGTTACATCACTGCAGATTCCTCCAGGCCACATATGTTGTGATGTTCAACACCCAGCCTAATTTACAAGTCCTGTTTCTTGCTCTTTGAAAGTGCTTCAGAGAGTGCAAATGATCCTCCAAACAAACAACACTAATAAATTGAAAGGCAGATGAAGAGAAAAATCAAATGGCCTTGTCAAAAGTTACATGTACTCTGACATATGTACAGAAAATATTAATGTGTATGCCATGCATCTTCATTAATGTGTATGCCATGCACCTGATTTAGAAGGACAGATAGATTTTAAAAGTATAAAGGAGTGATTGAGCACACTGACACATTTACTAAAATGTTTGAGGCAATAATATTTGAAATAGAGTTACATTCATGCATTGAAAATGATATGTTTATAGTAAATATTGGATTCAAGCCATGCATCAAAATAAAAGAAAGTTCTGTCTGTGTCTTTGTGTGTGTCTTTATGGAAATACTAAATATGTAGTATGTATGCTTTATGAGTTTTGCACAGGAAAAACTCGTTTCCTTGGGCTATTCCCTATTGTACAATTACATGCAATGCAATTTAAATAGTACAAGTAGTCTTTGACTTACAACAGTTCATTTAGTTACCATTCAAAATTAAAACGGCACTGAAAAAAGTGACTTATGATCATTTTTCACACTTACGACTTTTGTAACAGCCCATGATCACGTGATCAAAATTCAGATGCTTGGCAACTGGTTCATACTTATGAATCTGGGGAAGCCAAATTCACTTAACAACCATGGTACTAACTTATCAACTGCAATGATTCACTTAACAACTGTGGCAAGAAATATCGTAAAATGTGGCAAAACTCACTTAACAAATTCTCACTTCACAAATTTTAGGCTAAATTGTGGTCATAAGTTGAGAACTACCTGTATTTAATCTTTATTATTGGGCACTAGCTCTATAGGAAGACTCAACTGTCTAACTATCATCCAGATAAGTGCAGATAGTTAAAATGCAGGCATATTAAAAAAAAAAATGAGCGTGCATAAATGGTGTTTGGCCTCAGATTCAAAAGGAAATAACAGATGTAATAATCAGTGCTAAAAAGACAATAGAATATGGCTATGTCTATGCTAATTTTGCGAATGTGGCTGCTCATTGCCATATTTTAAGCATGTTTCTGACAAACTGCTTTGGAAATTAATGGATTGTCAAAGGTAATCAAATGAAATAGGTCTTTATATCATACTGTCACAGATAACAGTGGGAAAAAATCATCATTTTTAAAAATGAGCAGTTGTAATTTATAAAGACTATAAAAAAGGAACTCTTCTCTTAGTCTAGTATTTTCATCTTCAATAACCTGATAACTAAACTGATTTTAGATAAGAAAAGTCCTTTCAGCTGCAGTTTTGCCTTGTAAATAGAAAATACATAAAATACTGAGTGTATATATAATGTGGTGAATCAAAGTATATTTTATCTTAATTTTGAGTATTTTTGGACAGAATATCATAAGGCTGTTATTCAATTAGGGGATGTGTAAAATGTTACAAATGTTATAAATATTCTTTTGGCGTTTGTTATGTTTATGATATTGATTGGGAGAGACCTTGGTGAGAAATCTAATGTTCTCAATGGATTTATATAGAAGACAATCTCTCTCTTCTCTATAATACCTCATATACCCTCAATTCTCAGGATGTCTTCAATTTCCCAGTGCGGGGTTTAAGCAAGCACGAGAAGGTTTTAAATTAAAAAATCCTGGCATGGATAGTCTCTTCCTCAAATGTTGGTTTTTATCCTTGCCTATTTCTTTCCATTTAATGCTCTCATTTCAGTTCTGCTAATCCATAAGAAATATCTTCCCTGAGATGCCTTTGCAACTAAAATTCATATAGAATTATACAGGATTTCTCTTCTCTTACACAGCTTTTCCAAATGGTTAATAAAGTCTGATAGTAGATGGAATAAAGATTAAAGAAGTAAAGCCTGAAAAGTTATAATACCTATCCATACTTGAATGTTTGCCAGTATGTTCAATAATTTCTGCTGAGACAGCAACACAGGTAGTCATTGAATTATTTCTGTTGCTAAGCAAGGCAGTTGTGCCTTATTTTATGACATTTTGCCAAAAATTAAGTGAATGATGCAGTTATTAAGCAAATCTGATTTCCCCCATTGACTTTGCTTGTTGGAAGCCTACTGGGAAGGATATAAATGGTGATCATGTGACCCCAGGCAATGCAAATGTCATAAAAACATGCCAGTTGCCAGTTGCCTGAATTTTGGTCATGTGACCATGGACATATTGCAGTGGCTGTAGGTGTGAAAACTAGTCATAAGTTACTTTTTTCAGTGCTGCTGTAACTTCGAACAGTCACTAAATGAATGGTTGTAAATTGATGAATACCTGTAATAAGTTTCAAAAAGCCACCATAGTTTTTCTTCATTCCTTTTTTCAAAAAAAAAAAAAAAATCCCCACACCACCATAATATCTCATTTTTCTCCATGAAGTTCACTAATTATATATTACTCCATACTTACTAAAACAGTATTGATGTAGCTTGTGTGTTCTGCCTCACATTTTGTTGTTGTTTTTGGTGCTTTTGAGTCAATTTAGACATAGCATTAGATATCAGTGGGGAATCCATACATTTACTGTATGGTGCCATAGACAGACCACATAGACCAAAACGGATTTTTGGCATGAATCTCTGTCAACAACAAATATAATTGGAACTTCAATTATGCTTGTTCCTTTAAGTGTTTGCAGGTTAAGCTGTATTAAATGGATTAATCTGTAGGAGTTTTTTCTTCAGTAGGTTAAATACCACCTTTTTCAAGACTCTCACAATCTTCAAGTTCTTGGAATCCCCCACCCCCTCCTCACCACCATGCACATAAAAACAAATACTTGCCAATGAAATTAAGCAGCTGTTTCATCAGAGTTTTGTGAGTGGCTATTAGTAATATTGTTTCAACATCAGAATTACTAACAGCCATTCAGAAATCTCTGGTTCATTAATCTTGATGGTTTAATTAATTGTTACCCAATATTTTGTAATAGTATGCAGATTTTCATATCCATAGTAACATCCAAAAAATGTTAGTAAAGTTTTAATAGATAACTGGAAAGCTACAGTAATTTTTGAAATTTCTAATATAACAGCAAGTGAAAATCAAGGATGTGAATAGTAACACCTCAGATTTGTCAAATAAATTGTTATGGTGGTCTAGATAAGTAGGCTTCCAAATTGTTATATATCCCTGATTGTATTCAATTGTATTCAATTTTACTCAGATTTGAAGCCACATAGCTCAAGTCACTTAAATGTATTTAAATAGAGGTTAAATGCAGATTGTACTATAAGAATTATCTTCCCATAGCATACTACTATAGAAAGTTCAGAAAATAGAGATTTTCATCAGAATGACCTTGGTTTGAGGTAGCAAGCAGATTATTATATTGAATGCTCAGTAGAAATCTATGACATGGAAGGTTTTTAGTTAAAAATTGACTCACATTGTATTTTCATATTCTAAATAATTGTTTTAAAGTGTTAATATTACTTCTTAAAGCAATTAGCAATGAGCTATTTTTTTCAGTGCAGCTTTAAATATTAAAATGCTTAATTAATGTCAGTAGGAAAAGGGCTGAGCCAGTAACAATATTTGTACATAATAATTGTAAGGATTTTTAGGTTTGCAATATCTCTGGATAATAATAAGAATGCTTTGCACTAGGGCTGTGATTCAGAATGATTCTGAAGAAGTGTTTTAAATCTCTCATGAACACAGCACTTTTCTGCTATTCATTAAAGCAACTTGTCCTCTTTTAGGCTTTTTCATAAGCCTGAAAAAGTATGGCTGCTTCTACTTGAATCATTAAGGAGAACTAATTAAAAAAATGAATTTTTCTTAATGAATAGTGATGAGCTGCTGGGATTATGTGTATTGTGATTGAACAAGTCTAAAAATGAGTTGGAAAAGATGTTTCAAAGTGTGTGGATCCTGACATACAGTTGTTCCTGAATCTATTGGCCTTTAGAAAGGGATTAAAAACCTGGATCTCTCCTCAGATTTTGTAACCATGATGATTGGAACTTCTTCCTGGAAGTATATAAGAAACATAAGGGTTCTTAACTGGCTATTAAGAGGTGTTGTGAGCTTGAGTTACAGGTTAGGTTAGATTAAACAAGTGGTTTGTTTATTAAGTTGTTTCTTTATTGTAAACTGTATACAGAATTGCAGTATGGGTTTGATAGCCTATAAATTTATTAAATAAATAAATACTCTCCAGTTCCAAATCCTAGATATTCTGTAAATACTTTGTACTTATTATGCTGTAGCTCTGGATCCAACTCCAGATTTTGTGTCAGCTTTACAATTAAATAGAAGAAAAAAGAAAACTTCACTCTGTTTTTTGTGACAGCAAATTACATGGAGCAAAGGAAAATTCATATTTCTTAGTATTTGGAAATTTAATTAATAGCTGCAGATGTTAATTACAAAGAGACTATTCCTATTTCCCTCAACAGCTATATTATCAGTTTTCAATTTCTCACCATTTTGAGAAATACCTACTCTTCCAAACTGGAATGAGGGAAAAACTTGATTCATGTTCTTGTGTATCATGCAGTTCAGTCCAACTCTGTATCACGATCCTTTTCCTTACAGCCCTCATTCCACTCCAGATAATCAGGTGTAACCATTAGCAATCAAAAATTACTAATCTTTTTCTGAGTTTGGAATCACAATACATTGCAGCCACTGACACTGGACAAAGGAAGACAAGGTGTTCGCTATTCCTGCCAGTTAGTGTCATCTCCAAATTTGATGAGTGGCCCTTCTATTTTCTCATCTAAATCATTTATGAGGAAGTTGAAGAGTACTGGGCCTAAGACAGAAATAAATATATGTATATGTATATATGGAATATATATGGAATGTATATGGAATGTTTCTGTGTGAATATATAAAATTTGGACATAACTTTTGAAAGCATATGCTACTGAAGCCTAAGGGAAAAAAGCAAAGAATCCTATTAAACCTTGTGTAATTTAAATTATTTAAATTTAATTATTTTAATCTGAATCATGCTAATATTCCTATTTATTATTGTTTTAGAAATATCACATCTGAAGAAGGGAATGGGAATATTATTCTGAAATGACTTTTAAGAATCTACACATTCAAAATTGAAATTAAGATGTGTTCCTATGTACATTTTTGTGCACTTTAAAGATAATGTTGTATAAGAAAATTGCTCTTTTATGATGATGATAAAAATAGAGTTTTGAAAGGCAGTTCTATATTGATTTTTAAAACACAATGGATAAAGCAGTTGAGTTTATAATTGAGAGTTATGAACAGATCACATATAATAGTAATATTAAAATTCAGTTGAATATGCAAAGTTTGCCTTAGAATCCATGATGGTAATTTCATTATGGATGAAATTATCCTGTAATTCTTTTTTTTTTTTTCATGGCAAGTATAGAACAACAGCAGTAGTCTTTAAATGTTTTTCAAAGTCACTGTCAGTGTAGGATTTTCTATTTGCCAAATCTATTGATCTGTCTGAATGCCACGAGAACACTCATATCCATTCCAAGAAAGAAACCTGATTTTTCAGTCCACTGAAGTGAATTCTGAAGCTTGGATTTATAAACAATTTATGTGAATGGTAATACACACGTGACAAACTGAATTAAGGAAAATGTTTGTAACTTTTATTAATTCTGATTTTCTAAACATATTAGTCTATTTGCCTGTGATAGATTACAATAGATAGTAATATAGGAAAAACATAAATACTAAGTAATTAAGGCAATCTTAAAAATTAAAGCAAATGATATTTATCTACCTAGCTAGCTATACAGTGAGACTGACTATAAATACTTACATATATTTAAGAGTTCTGTATTTTTAATATTGCAATTTTTTTAATGAATTACATTTTTGCCCTGCATTTAAAATAATCAAGCTTTGGCACTTGCCAAAACTTTGTTAGCATGACATTGACAATACCACAACTGGATTTATGTGTGAGTATGTGTGTGTGGACATCTATAGCTTTACACTAACCTAATGAGCTGAAGTAGTTAAATGGAAGAAATCAATATTTAAAATGCCTAGCTCTCATGCCTAATGTTGATCACAGCATATGAGCTGCTACAGTGAAAGGCATCTCATAAACAGCTTTAATGGACTAAAAAAAGAGCAATTTCTACATTGTGGGAACAAGGCATTTCTGCTTCACAATCAAAAAACACTTTCTTTATTCTTGCAACCAATACTAAGTCTGCCTTCTTCGGAACATTGAAATCTAAATTATTGCATCTTCCAATAGTGTGGATAACTACTCTGGAAATTTTATGCAAAAGAATTCATAATTGATCTGGATGTTGCCATTCAATTATCATGTAACTGACAAATGATAAAAATGTCTGAGCCATTAATTGTCAACATATTAAGATCAGGTAAAGCACCAGATATTATCCTGCTGAAACAGTTAAAAACAATTTTTATTGATAGATCTAGCTCCTTGTCCTCTTTTAAACCACCCAATTCAAATTCCAGAGTGTGACACATACAAACACACATGCATATAGGCCCACATGCATATGTATAGATAAATACGTTCAGATAAATACACACAAACTTGGAATGTGCTTCTAACTACTGTGTAATTTGTCTTTTAAGCATACTATGAAATGCATGCTCAGTTTCTTTCTGATAAATGTTGAAACTAGGCTGAAGAAGAAATAACTGCTATAGAAGCGAATGTGATAAAATTTAAAACCACTACATGGATGAGGTATGGATTAATTCATATCTCATCCATGAAGTTGGTTTTAATTTTTAATTCATTTGGATGAAAAATATGATTCCAAATCAAATATTGTGCTATACTCAAATATTACATATAGGATTTATTGATCTTCTACAGCTTTTGATTTAATATCACATGATAAATTATAGCAAAACCTACTGAACTTTACACTTGACTACTATCTGCTTCTTTAATTTTTAAGATATATGAAAACACATCTCTTTAAGTCAATGTAATCAGAGAAATTCCAGCATTCAGAACGTTGGAGTAAAATTGCATTTTCACATTACTATCCTGTCACATTTGTTCTATTGTCTCACATTTAGATAGTTTAAATTATTTTAAAATGAATCTCATATAGTCAATTAGACCAATTAGTATATGAATGTTCAGTTTATACTTGTAGCAATCAAAGTTTCCTATATTGAACCCAATTTATATGTATCACAAAGAGATCTTTATTTTAAAAAAACTACCTAGAAACCAGCTCAATCAGAGTTTTTAAAATCTCTCATTTTATAGCTTATCACATTAAGATAGAATTAAATAGCATTTAATCTTGTCAATGGGTAAGATTTTTTTTTTAAAAAAAAGATACTTGAAATTATTTTTTATTAACAGGATTTAATACAAATGCTTATATAAAATAAATTCCCTTACAAGTGTATGATAGAAAATAAATATAACTTTGTTAAGTATTCTAACCACAGTGATTCATATTCAGAATAAAGTATAATTTAGAATTCTGCATAGGTCTAATTTAATTAGAGCACAACAAGAAAACCAGTCTATTTGAGCTCAACTGATTTTACACTGAACACTTTGTTCAGCTCTCAAAAGAAACCAGCATGGCTGCATAAAGAACTCTCTGACAAATTGAAAGATAAAAAGGACAAGTACAGAAAGTTGAAAGAGGGGAACATAACTAAGTCAGAATATCAGCAAATAGCCCGAGCCTGCAAAGATGAAGTGAAGAAAGCCAAGGCTCAAAATGAACTAAGGCTTGCGACCAAAGTCAAAAATAACAAAAAAAGCTTCTTTCAACATGTAAAAAACAAGAAAAAAGTGAAGGAAATGATTGGTCCATTAGTGGGTGGAAGTGGCAAGAAGGTGACAAGCAACAGGGAGAAAGCAGAACTATTTAACTCATTTTTTGCATCTGTCTTTACACAAAGGGAAAAAACAGACCACCCTATCAAAAATAGTGCCATAAAAAACAAAACAGAAACACAAGTTAAGATAGGCAAGAAAATGGTTAGGGAGCACCTGTCCAGCCTAGATGAGTTCAAATCGCCAGGACCAGATGGATTACACCCCAGAGTTCTCAAGGAACTGGCAGATGTGATATCGGAGCCACTGAACTATATTTTTCAAAGATCCTGGAACACAGGGGAACTACCAGAGGACTGGAAAAGAGCTGATGTAGTTCCCATCCTCAAAAAAGGAAAAAAAATGGATCCAGGAAATTACAGACCTATCAGCCTGACCTCAATACCTGGGAGATCCTGGAAAAGATAATCAAACAACGAATCAATGAACACCTAGAGGCAAACAAAGTCATTACTAAAAGCCAACATGGGTTTGTCAAAAATAGATCATGCCAGACAAATCTTATTGCATTCTTTGACCAAGTGACAAAATTAGTGGATCAGAGGAATGCTGTGGACATAATTTACTTGGACTTCAGTAAGGCATTTGATAAAGTAGATCACAACCTACTACTTGACAAGATAGAAAAATGTGGGGTAGACAGAACCACCACCAGATGGATCCATAGCTGGCTGACCGGCCGTACTCAGCGAGTGGTCCTCAATGGAACTGCATCTATATGGAGGGAAGTGTGTAGTGGGGTGCCCCAGGGCTCTGTTCTGGGCCCAGTACTCTTCAACATCTTCATCAACGATTTGGATGAAGGGATAGATGGGGAACTCATCAAATTTGCAGACGACACCAAGCTAGCAAGGAATAGCCAACACTCCAGAAGACAGGCTTAAGATACAGAAGGATCTGGACAGACTTGAACACTGGGCACTAACTAACAAAATGAAATTCAATGGTGAAAAAAGCAAGGTTCTACATTTAGGCAAGAAAAACCAAATGCACAAGTACAGCATAGGTGGCACCATGCTCAATAGTAGTAACTGTGAGAGGGACCTCGGAGTCCTAGTAGACAATCAGTTAAATATGAGCCAGCAGTGTGCGGCAGCTGCCAAAAAGGCCAACACAGTACTAGGCTGCATTAACAGAGGGATAGAATCAAGATCACGCGAAGTATTAATACCACTCTTCAATGCCTTGGTAAGGCCACACTTGGAATACTGCATCCAGTTTTGGTCACCACGATGTAAAAAAGATGTTGAGACTCTAGAAAGAGTACAGAGAAGAGCAACAAAGATGATTAGGGGACTGGAGGCTAAAACATATAAGGAACGGTTGCTAGAATTGGGTATGTCTAGTTTAACGAAGAGAAGGACAAGGGGGGACATGATAGCAGTATTCCAATATCTCAGGGGCTGCCATAAAGAAGAGGGAATTAAGCTATTTTCCAAAGCACCTGAAGGCAGGACAAGAAGCAACGGGTGGAAACTAATCAAGGAGAGAAGCAACCTAGAACTAAGGAGAAACTTCCTGACAGTGAGAACAATTAATCAGTGGAACAGCCTGCCTCCAGAAGCAGTAAATGCTCCAACACTGGAAGTTTTTAAGAAGAGACTGGACAGCCATTTGTCCGAAATGGTGTAGGGTTTCCTGCCCGAGCAGGGGGTTGGACTAGATGACCTCCAAGGTCCCTTCCAACTTTACTATTATTATTATTATTATTATTATTATGTGGCTTACATAATGAAATATGCTTTTAGGTTTCTCGTAAATGTATATGATACTTTCTAGATATTAGAATGATCAGTGACAGCATTTTTTATATTTTCTGTTGCTATTTATGTCTGTACAGTACATATATTTACTTTGGGGTGTTTATATACTGTGCAGTTGGTAAGCAAATCAATTTGATTTGATTTAAAAAATAATAAAAGGAGAAAGAAATTAGTTGAGTGCATACTTGATAAAATACTGAGGCAGACATTGTCTTCCTGGTGGTATACAGAATCTATCAGAAAAGCCATTAAGACTATTGAAGTCCACTAGCCATAATACTCTGATTTTCAGCCATGTGGAAATATATGGCATAGAATAGACATGTCAAACTTGTGACAACACGTGGCATCGTGCAACATATTGGGACGGTTTTGCCATTGCAGGCAAAGGGGTGGGTTGGCTTCTGAATGATGTGTCTGGCCCGCGGGCCGGCAGTTTGACACACCTGGCATAGAGAGAAGAGACTTCTCTGGAAACAACAAGAACTTTGGTAAGAGAATGAATGAACTAGATAGGCAGGTCATTTTTTAAAAAATTAATCATTCCTTCCAGCACACAGGAAAACAGAATCCAGAGAATAAACAAGAACTTTGCAAAGGCTACTCCAAGATTTCTTATAATGGACCATGTTATTTGCATAAAGCATTCTTGGAACATATAGAATGACAGAAGGGATATTCTGGTAAACAGGCAAGATTTATTTTTCTTGCCATGCACATGTATATATAACCTGACCTAGACTATTTCTCTGTTCATATAATATATAGGGGTATATGCATAATTCTGTATTTATTTATTTATTTATTTATTTATTTATTTATTTATTTATTTATTTATGTCATATTTATGTAGTGTGTATTGGAGGTGATAACCCTTTGAGAGCTGAATGCAATGAAATTTCATTTTAATGTATGCCGATTAGTGTACATTCAAAGTGAAAATAAAGTTATTATTCTATTTTATTCTATTCTGGAGGTCTTCTAGTCCAACCAGTAATGGTGAACCTTTTAGAGATCCAGTGCCCGAACTGCAACCCAAAACCCACTTATTTATCAACGGATGCCAGTTGGGCATGGCCATGGGGATCGTGGCAGACAGGGTGGGTGGGGCCAGGGTGGCAGGCGCCAGTCCCTTGCCATCGCTGCAGCATGGCATACATGCCCACAGAGGTTTCTGAGTGCCACCTCTGAGTGCCATAGGTTCGCCACCACAGCATACCATTTCAGACAAAAGGCTGTCCAGTCTATTCTTAAAAACTTCCAGTGTTGGAGCATTCACAGCTTCTGGAGACAGGTTGTTCCACTGGTTAATTGTTCTAACTATCAGGAAATTTCTCTTAGTTCTATGTTGCTTCTCTTCTTGATTAGTTTCCATCCATTGTTTCCTGTCCTGCCTTCAGGGGCTTTGGAGAATAGCTTGACTCTCTTTTCTTTGTGGCAATCCCTGAAATATTGGAAAACCATTATCATGTCACCCCTAGTCCTTCTTTCCATTAAACTAGACATATCCAATTCCATCAACTGTTCTTTATATTTTTTAGCCTCCAGTCCCCTAATCATCTTAGTTGCTCTTCTCTGTACTCTTTCTAGAATAGTGGTTCTCAACCTTCCTAATGCCACGAACCCAAACCATGTGGTCGTAAGTCGAGGACTACCTGTATTTCCCTGTGGGTGGGGCAAGAGGAGGTGTGCACATTCTGCCTCCTCTCCTGTGGCTGGAGCGCACGCTGGGCAAGCCGAGGATGCATGCAGGCCATCGCCTAGCAACTGCCTCAACCCAGGAGCGCCGCGCAGGCATGGTGCCACCCCCTGCTCCAGCCAAGGCGTAGCTGGCAAGTGGCAGTGACAGGGCAGTGTGACCACCAGGTGGGCCACCAGCTGGCCCAGTCCAAGGGATATAAGGCACCCGCCAGGCCCCATACGAACCAGCAACCCTCCCTGCGCCCGCCGCTGGCCTGCTAGCCTTACCTTGGCCACCACATGTTTGGTGCAGCAGCAGGCAGGCCCAGGCGCTCCTGGGCGGCCATGGCATGCGGCAGCAAGAGTGCAGGGTGACCACCAGCTGGGCCACTAGCTGGCCCAGCCCAAGGGAGGTAAGGCACCTGCTGGGCCCCACGTGCACCAGCAACCCTCCCTGCGCCCGCCGGCCTCCCACCTCCCACCCTGGCCCTCTTTTAATTACATTTAGTAGTTGCTCAGCTGGGAGGGGTGGAAACGTCCAGAAAGCTCGCCTTAGCTGCAAACAACCTTCAGCACCGTTGGCAGACTGGGACTTTTGGTGGGCTCAGCAGGGCAGAGACAGCCTGGGCAATTTCTATTGGCTTTAGAAAGAGAGTCTATTCTATTGGCTTTCGAAAGCCAATAGAATAGAGTCTCTTGAATAGAGTCTATTCTATTGGCTTTCAAAAGCCAATAGAATAAGAGGGAGTAGCACAGCTAAGGAAAAGGGGGGAAAATGGCGGACTGCGTTGTTTGGCGATCCCCATGAAATCGTCGTTCGACCCCAAATGGAGTCGCAACCCACAGGTTAAGAACCGCAGTTCTAGAGTCTCAACATCTTTTTTACATCATGGTGACCAAAATTGGATGCAGTATTCCAAGTGTGGCCTTACCAAAGGCGTTATAAAGTGGTATTAACACTTCACATGAACTTGATTCTATCCCTATGTTAATGCAGCCTAGCACTGTGTTGGCTTTTTTGGCAGCTGCAGCTGCTGGCTCTTATTTAAGTGATTGTCCACTAGGATACTGAGATCCCTCCTATAGATACTACTATTGAGCAAGGTACCAACTGTACTATACCTGTGCAGTATACTGAATCTTCCTAGGTATTGAAATCAGGCTGATAGGTCTGTAGTTTCCTGGATCTATTGTTTTCTTTTTTTGAAGATGGGAACTACATCGACTCTTTTCCAGTCTTCTGGTAGTTCCCCAGTGCTCCAGGATCTTTGAAAGATATAATTCAGTAGTTCTGAAATCATGTCTGCCAATTCCTTCAGAACCTTGGAGTGTAATCCATCTGGCTCTGGTGATTTGAACTTGTCTAGGGTGGACAGATGCTTTTTTACCATTTTCTTGCCTATTTTAACTTATATTCTTAATCTGTTTTTATGGTACTGTTTTTGATAGGTTGGACTGTTGCAAAAAATGAGTTAAGCAGTTCTGCTTTCTCCTGTGGCTTGTCACCTTCTTGCCACTTTCTCCCATTAATGGACCAACTGTTTCTTGTTTCCTTGTTTTTTATATGTTTTTTACATGATATAGGATAAAATAGGATATATGTTACAAAAACTGGAAAGGAGGTATTTGTTGGGTGACATGTGTAGTGAATTCTATATGATTCCTATGGCTACAACTCTATAATCTGATAGAAACAAATGCAATTACTACAATTCAGCTAGTTTCCAATCTCAGCCCCAGTCAAGAAGCATGTAGATATTTGAAGCATGTCACTATATTTTTATTTTGCTTTGTTCTATTTTGTTTAATTCCCCCCTCTGTCTTTCTCTCTTACTCTCTCTTAATAATCAAACTTATATTTGGAACTTTACCTCATATTAAATGGTAAAACTTCAGAGTTCTGAAGGACCATGGTATGCAGAAGGGGACAGGATCAAGCAACAATAATCCATTTCAAATGAAAATTCTCATGTAAAAGAGGATCTAGATAGAATTCTAACATGAACTTGCCAACTAATACACCATGTTTTTGACAACTGCCAGCAAAATTGATATGAAATTGTTCTAGTCTTATTAATATAATTTTTCAAGGACAGGTCCATGGGAGATTTCTGAAATTTAACATTCATATGGTTATAGAAAGCAGTTTATTAATTCACAAAAAATACACTGTTTTAAAATCATGAATATATTTCCTTTCTTAAAGTCCTGAATTTTTCCTAAGCTAAGAGGTTTGAGATGTAATAAATATATTTAGAGTTCATGTTTTCTCTTTTCATTTGCCAACAAAAATATTCTAAGTAGAAATGGAGAGGGAGGCAATAAAATGAAACAAAAGAGTTTCAATCAGCAGAAAGACTTTTTTCCCCTCAGATTAGAGAAATTACTTTACAAGAGAATAAATGAAGGTGGTAGGAAAAAGAGAAACATACTTATGACTTTACAGATGGCTGTTTTTCTTAATTATATAGATAACAGTTTAGAATTCCCTAATTGGTCATGCTTCACAAATAATAGCAGTTTTCCAAGATAAACAAATGTTCATATTTTTCATACTTAATCAAAGAGTTTATATGCAAAAAAAATGGCCACATGTATCATCTATTCTAAGCCTTCTATATTATTTTGCAATGAACTACCATCTGTAGTTTTATTTTACTGAATCTCTGGTATGACCACAGAATTTGATTATATGGCAGATGGCTTTTGGTGAGAAATTTTATTTTTTCCCCCTAAATAAAGCGGAAAAGTGGCTGATACAAATTAGTCTTTTCATGAGTTCATTCATTAGTTCCCTAAAGTAAGTTTCTTTGAGTAAATATCTATCTGTATGCACTGTGACTACTCACACCTTTCCTGACTTTGGCAATAGTATGTATTCTGAATGCAAGAATATCATTTCTGGGTAGCATGCAAAATGTACAGACTTTGCTTGATCTGTTGGCAGCTTCTCCAGAGAGACATAAACTTAACATTTCAGTATCACAATCTCTGCAATTATTTGTTAAATATCAGGCTAGAAGAAGGAGACTGTGCACTATGTCTGGCTTCTGTCATTTTATGAGATTTCAAAACTTTATAAGGTTTTATATATGAAAATAAAATTCTGCATTTGAGATTTCAGTTTTCCTCCTTTGATTAAAAGAAGATGACTTTATATTTTGATGCTCTAAAAAAGAAGTCATTTTGTTATAGCATCCAGCAAATAATTCACTATCATCTTTGCTAATAATTATGAATTATATCTGTAACCAACTTCTAATATTCCAAGTAGCAGGGATAGCTGAAAGGTGCTCCCCCATCAAATAATTCATAACAGCCTTCAGTTAGGATTATTTAGAGAGAAGGGTAAGAATTCTGGGATTTGAAATCTGCACATTTGGAATATGACTTGGAGTGGCCTCAGCTTTATTTTTAAATCATATTTCCATTGCTTAGTATGCATGATAGTACTACCTTAAATTACTGTATGTTCCAAAGGTGCTTTTTCAAGAGTCAGCTGGACCTTCTTTGTTTTTACTTAAAGACATTTCACTTCTCATCCAAGAAGCTCTTTAGTTCTGACCAGTTAGAACAAGAATGTACAATTATTGGAAAAAAACAAAACTATAGACAGACTAATCATGTTGAAACCACAACACTCAGACACCAAAAAATTATACTGTCTTCAAAGCATTAGCTATGATAATATCAGAAATTATAATGAAGAACTGTTTACCTTCTGTCTCTCTTCATGTTTTTTTTTTAAACAAATGTTTCCATAGTCTTAGTTTCTTTCTTATTGGAAGGCATAGCTAGGACGTTATGATCCTTTAGGTGCTTATGTTCTCCTAAAAAATTTGGCATACGCTGGTCTGATATTGATAAGTCATATTCCAAAGGTGAGACTGTTGTTTGTAAAAAATAGATCACCAATAACAGCATGTGAGTTTAAGTTGTATTATAAAATTAATGTCAGTAATATGTCTGTGGGCACAGATTAACAAATAAAAGAAATATAATATATATAAAAAGTTCCATAAATGAGTAGGCTGAGGTTGCTTTGCTTGGTTGGAACTAGGAATATTCACTATAGTAACTGTTCCAGAGGTTTTGATTAGTTCATTTTGCCTCGCCTCTATCTAAGAACCAATATGTACATTTCTGTATTACAGTGAGTAGTGCTAATGTTACCTGTGCATACTATTAGTCCTGCATTGCATTTCCACTGAAGATATTATGATTATAGATGCTTTATGACTATACAAAAATAAATTAAAATATTGAATGAAAAATCTTGGCTTGCATATGATTAGTAAACATAATAATTCAAAGTAGAAAAACCAGGTTTGTCTCAAAAATAATCTTCTGATTTTATATTTTGTAAAAAAAAAAAATAGCTTTAATGTTTCTGTCCTTGTCTGAAAAAAAACTTTGGACATGTTGACACAAACAAATATCTCTTTTCCATCTGGTTACTAATTGCAACTACAGTGAAAAGAATAGTGGTTAATAGAATTTCACATATTATTACTGTATAGGGCATCATGGTTTCAAAGATCTCTGACATTGTATTATATTACTTTATAATGCCCAGATCTGTATTTTTATATCTATTTATTGCTAAGGAGTCTTACAGTTGAAGCACTCCATTGGGGTGAATCCAAACACCAAACTGTTGCATATACCAAGGGAAAGGGATCAAACTGTTAAAATTTGTTTCGTACTGTTTTACCACAAGTTCTCACACTTTTCTACAAGTTTTTTGAAACTTCAAAGCTTTCATAAGAATTAGATCCTATTGATGTATGTATTTATTATGTTGCTATATGTGTATATACATAGATACATACATACATTACACATGATAGGATGAGAGACAGAACATGGTTAAACAGACTGGGTACAAGTGGCCAAGGAATAAGCTAAGGCTGTATACTCTTTGCTCAAAGTATATGCTGAACATATATTCAAGAATAGTGGAATATTTTCAAACATGGAACTTATTTTATCAATGGCTGGAAAAACGGGATAGACAGTAAGAACTTGTACTAACTTGTATTACTAAGCCAAACAAATCAACCCAGACAACATGTTAAGCACAAATGAATTGTAATAATATAAAATTAATAAAATACTTTTTTAAAAAAAGAATAGTGGAATGGAAAAATATGACCTTAGAGTTACATCATCTATAGCCTGTATTATGCTGGTTATAGTAGCTAATAGATGAAACTGTAATCTTAAGAACTATACCATAGTAGAACTTGGTAGAATATGATATTAGTATCAACTAATAACACTAAAGAAAACAGCAGTCAGTAAATATACTTAGATTAACAGATGGTACAGGAGCAATGAAAACTTTGGAAAAGTTTTCCAGAGGTTGTGATATACCTATACCTATACCCCAGAATCTTTCAGGGAATGGTTTTCTTAGTGATACTCTATGAAAAGAAAAAAATGGGATTTGAGGAAATAGGATACAAAGAGTACTGACCATTGGAGATTATTGCTGTGAATACCATGGATAGCTAAGAAAGAAAATCATTGAAATCAATCAAATGTTCTCATTCAAAGCACAAATGACCAGGCTCAAATTGTCATATTTTGGACTCATTACAGAAAGAGAAGAAAGAGATGGCCAGCAACAAGGTGAATGGATTCAATTATAGCAGCAATGGATAGACATGGAGAATGGCTTGGGGTCAGATCATTCTAAAGAAAATCTATATGGCTGCTAAGAGTTGATGCCAATTTGATGATATATAATCAATCAATCAACTAGTTTTTTTGAACTGAATCTCTGGCATGCCATTCAATTACTTAGAGGTCTAGAAAAAGTAGTGCACTTGTAGGAAATAGCAGTCTCTTATATTACAAAAAAGTACTGTAAAAATATCTTCCAAGCATTATCACAGAAATAAGTATATTGCAGCTAAGACCAGGTTATCCAAGCTGAGAAATTGAAAACTAAGTTTGTTGCTTTTATACACATGTCCACAATTATTTCTTAAGTATTAACATAATGACTTAGATTGCATCTGAAATTAATGTGCACTGTATCTAAAATTTTGAGTGGTCTTTGATGGGGGAGATACTGTAGGACCATCAGATGATTTCCTTTGACTTCTGATAGATGTGAGCCATCTAGAAGAAATTGTTGCTTAATTGTCCTTATATTACCAGCTAATTAACATATTTCCTCCCCTTCCTCATCCTTCAATGACTGATTCATCAAACATGTAAGCTCTGCCTCTGTCTGTCTGTCTGTCTGTCTGTCTCTCTCTCTCTCTCACACACACACACACACACACACATACACACACACACACATCACTTTTGAGTTAGGAATATTGTGTCAAGTATTTCCATTGCTTCCATGTAAAATCATAGAGGCTAAGCTACAAACCATTATGCATTATGCATTGGTTCATGTTACAGCATAATATAGTGACAAAGAGAAAAAATATCTTAATGGGCAGGAAATTATTTGGAATGTATGCAGGGGAAATTAAGAAAATATTGATTCAACAAGTTTCTCAAAAGAAATGAACTACTTAACACAAAATCAAGGATTTGTTAGAAAAGGAGATAAGATCAATCTATATTTAGAACATATTACATTCTTTCTATCTGAGAATGTCTGGCTCATTAATATGTTATGTAAAGGCTCTGAAGACACTGTTTAAAGCAAAGTTGATTTTTTTTTTAAATAAAACCTTTGTCCTGCAAATACACTGTAGTAGAAAAAAAACTTGGTTAGTATTGAGATTGTTAGGAGTCCTAACCTCTGACTTGAAACATATATATATGGGTACATAATGTAGTTTGATTTTGCTTCACAGCAGTTAAATGTGACTAAAGATGGAGGACTTCATTATGAGTGCTTTGATAATTTCTGTTTTAAATGAGATTTTTCATCTCTTTTGGTGAAGCATTGTGAGATGGTGAGAAACTCTGAACGTTTTGCATAGCATTTTGCTAATCAAGTTGTCAAGATTTATCATAGCCATAGGGTAGAATTCTAAACTGGTAAATTGGTGACATCCTGCCCTGTTTAGATATCTTTTTTTCTCCTTGTAGAAAAGTGTGAGAACTTGATAGCATGCATGCTAATGTATTTCCTGCCATTTGTAGACTATGTCTGTTCCTTTGTTGGTTCCTTTGGAGAACCATGCAGGACTGGCCACCTGGAGGCAGGAAGTCATCAATGTCTCATTTTAAAGAAGGTTAAGAATGCAGTCTGGAATGAAAGCATGGGGTCTTTAAAAGGCTCTCCCTTGGTAGTTGAGAATGTAATAGGAAGTGGATTAACTGAACTATTTTCAATCCCAGTTCAGACTTGACATAGGACACTGATAATGCTGGTTGATGACATTTCTAAGGATTTAGATATGAGAATTATTAGTACTCATTTTTATCTTTCATACTATCAATAATATATACTTGGGGATTATGGGCACTATGCTTCAAATAGTTCTTTGCTTGCTCAATGGGCAGTTGGTGGAGATATGGGATGAAAAATAAGCTTGGTGGCCTCTTATATGTAAAGTGCCACAGGACTCAATCTTCTCCCACTTACATTTAAAGTTACCATGAAACAATTTAGAGAGGTTTTATTATTATCAGTTCAAGATAATAATGGTATTTATTTTATATCACCAATCAGGGAATACTCTTACAATGAGGTCAAAATCTGGAAATTTCTGAAAATGGTTGGATTCTAGAAAAAAAAACTAAAACAAAGCCAAGTAAAATGGAACTACTGTTTGCCATTTGAGTGCATATATCAGCTCCAAAGTTGTTTCTAGGAATGATGATACTATCCCTGAGCAAATCCATGACTTGAATCTTCCTGACTCCTAACTACTCTTTAATGCATAGTGGAAGCTCTGGGCATGTTTCCTTTTTTTCTAGATTCAGCTTGTACTCCTGAGCTAAAGAGGTTCTTACAATTGTATCTGAGGCTCTTATTGTCAACTGGCTGGACTAGTATAATGGCTGTCCTTCAGGACCACTCAAAAATGTCAGTTGGCACAAATTCAGCAGACCATGTATTAACTGACCATACATACCTCATACTATGACCTTTCCTTTGGTTCTGAGTAAGTATCTAGGTAGGATTTTACTTATAAAGCCTTATATAATTTGGCACAGCAGAGCCCTTTAGAATTAAATTGTCTAATATATCAGAAAATATGTTTATAATGTCCCATTATTTGGATTTCTGGAGGCTCGAAATGTACTTTTCTGTGATGACCCCTAAATTATGCAAAAGTGTTCCTTGGAAATTAAATTTGCTCTGATTTTGTTAGCATTCTAGAATCAGGTTAAAATGGAGAATCTTTGGAAAATTTTCAACTAGTTGAATAATGTCATAGAGAATTGAAACTTTCTGTGATCTTCTTAGCATTCTAGAAGCATGCCATTTAGCTTGACCTGCTGGAAAAATCAAAGAGATAAAATGAATTTCCAAATGCATCTGTTGAAAGGGAGCTTTCAGTATAGGCAGAGTGGGAGATTATCGCTATCAAGGTGAATTGAACAAAAAAAAATGAGAGAGAGAGAGAAACTATATAATGTCCTCTTCCATATTTTTCCTTCATTATATTTTCAAGCTTGCTATTCAGAGTTAATTTAAGATCTTTCTGTCTTATGAAGCTTGAAGGAAAAATGTATTATTCAGAAGCACCAGTCCTCTGATGAAAAGCTTGTTACTATTTTAGCAACAGAGACATTTCACAGAATAAGCTAATTTATCTGTGCAATATATGTGTTTGGAAAAAAATTCTATCGAAAATATGAATTCTAAATAAAAGCATCTGAAAGTTTTTCCTTACCTTTAAAATATCAGATCCGGTGATTGAAGAACAGTTAGTTTTGTCACAAGTAAGAATATTATATAAAGATCATTAAATTAACATGGTTTCCACTGAGAATAAAGAGATAAAATTTCATTTTTTAATTACAAACAAAGATTAGCATAAACTTTTACAACTTTTAGATTGATTTTTTTTAAAAAAAAATCTTCCCAACATGCTCCACAATTTAAAAAATATTTTCTCTCTAAAGTTTTATTGTTGTTGTATCTCACATTATTGTTGTAAAGTAGCTAAAGATACTGATGCTAGAATTTTCTATAGTGGAATATTTTGTTATTTATAATTTAGAGAATTTATATGACCACCCAATTTAAAGATAGTAATTCCAGTTACTGCACTAATTTGAACAAAAAAAAGTATTGTACAATTAAAATCCAAAATCTTTAACAGGTGATCAGAAAAACACATTTAATCCCTTTCCACAGATGTTGACATTTTGTTAATCTTTTACCTGGCTGGCTAAGGTTATTATCTCTTCACCAATGTCCTGTCTTGAACTAAAATATCTGTGGAATACAATTATACACACACACAAACAATAATTTTGTTCCGAACTCATAACAAACCAGACTAAGATTTCAGATATGTCAATTTGTCAGATTAAAACTCAAAATATTTCATTTTTGGGATAGAGAGTAATACACTTTAAAACAAGTCCATTGTTTTCTTACTTCTCATAATTAGCTACAAAAAAAAAGTATACAGAGTAAGATCGTTTGACTATGTGCTATCTAATCAGTGTTGTCAACTCTTAGCAACCACAGAAATAGACTTTATCCAGGATGAATTATCCTCACCCTGTCTTTTCAGGTCTTTCAACAGTGCACCCATCGCTGCTATGCTAAGTCCATCCATTTTCTGGCCAATTATCCATTCTTCTGCATTTCTCAGCATTATAACTTTTCAAAAAAGCTGAATCTGAAATATGATATAATTTGAAAAAATATAATTTGATCTTGCTCATTTGTGCTGCAAAAAGAATGAATGGATTAATTTGTTATGTGATTACCTTTGCCTGTTTTCTTGACTATTAAAGAAAATTTTCCAACACCAAAGTTCAAAAATTTGTCCAACTTTGGCTTACATAGAGTGTCATGGAAATAAATCATTGCATGCAGAATTCTGATCTTTATAGGGATAGACACATCACAGTATCTGAATATCTTTTCCAAGGTTTTCATTACAAAAACAACTGATACTGTAGTTCCTTCATTGTTGCTAGTTGATCTGATATTGGCTTTTATTCTGCCAATAATGTGAGTACACAATAAATAGACATATAGAGTTAAAATCAAAAGAACTGATAGTATTACTTTATGCCACACGTGGAATAGTAAAAGCCAGAAACCAGTATTTTCTTCACTGCACTCCTTGATTTTCATTATTAAAGCTTGCAGGTCATTTGCATTTTCATAGTCATAGTTGATGGACGTTATGTCATTTCTTCCTCCAACGTAAATTCATACTCATCTTCCAATACAGCTTGGCTCAGTATAAGCACTATTATTATTATTATTATGGATCATCGCACAGTCAGCCAGATGTTCAGACTGGATTTGGCATTTTGTCTACCTATCGAGTCCTTACCCAGGACCTGGGATAGGCAGATGTGGATGTTTGATGGTATTACAGATATCGTCGCAGGATGGAAGCAGTTCCTAATAAGGCGCCTTTTGCAATTGACTAATAGCGAATTTGTCAATGCCAATGGTGTTCAAGTGGTGCTCCAGTTGTTTTGGGATTGCACCCAAGGAGCCTATGACTATTGGTACTACCCTTGCTTGCTTTTGCCACAGTCTTTCTAGTTCTATTTGTAGGTCTTTGTATTTTGTTATCTTCTCCAGTTCTTTCTCTTCTATTCTGCTGTCTCCAGGCACTGCCACGTCCACTATCCAAACTTTTTTGTCTTTCTTATCGACAATTGTTAAGTCTGGGGTGTTATGTTGCAGGTGCTTGTCTGTTTGAATTCTGAAGTCCCAGAGCAGTTTAATTTTATCATTTTCTATGACTTTCTCTATTTTATGATCCCACCAGTTTTTGCTTACAGGCAAATGATATTTTTTGCAGATCTTCCAATGCACCATTGTTGCTACTTTGTCATGCCGCTGCTTGTAATCAGTCTGTGCAATCTTCTTGCAACAGCTTACCAAGTGGTCCACTGTTTCTTCAGCTTCTTTGCATAGGCGGCACTTACTGTCTGTTGCTGTCTTCTCAATTTTGACTTTATATGCATTTGTCCTTAAGGCTTGGTCTTGTGCAGCCAGAATTAGTCCCTCGGTCTCTTTCTTCAATTTTCCTGCTCTTAGCCATTGCCAGGTTTTATTATTATCTGCTTTCCCAGCTATTTTTTTTCATGTATTGGCCATGTAGTGCTTTGTCTTCCCATGCCTCTATTCTGTTCTTCATTTGGTCTTTCTTGTAGGCCAGTTTGGTCTCTCCAGTAGTTAGTAAGCCTTCCTGATATACTAATTTCAGTGCATCTTCATCATTGTTCTTCAGATATTCTTCCAAAGCCATTTTTTCTTCTTCAACCATCTGATGTACTTGTAGCATTCCACGCCCACCTATTTGCCTTGGTAGATAAAGTCTATCAATGTCACTGCATGGATGAAGGGCATGATTCATTGTCATTATTTTTCTGGTCTGCCTATCCATTGCTTTTAGTTCTGCTTGAGTCCAGTCCACTATTCCAGCTGTGTACCTAATGACTGGGATTTGCCCAGGTGTTGATTGCCTTTATGGTATTTCCTCCATTGAGTTTGGACTTTAAGATCTTCTTCACTCTCTTGATGTATTCACCTCTAATCTTTTTCTTGACTTCAGTGTGCTTGATGTTGTCAGCTTGAAGGATACCCAAGTATTTGTAGTACTCTTCCTCATCCAGACTCTTAATGTTATTTTCGTGGGGCATCTTGATTCCTTCAGTTTTCACTATTTTTCCTTGTTTGATAGTAAGTGTGGCACATTTGTCCAAGCCAAACTCCATTACAATATCTTGGCTATATATACGGACAGTGTTGAGCAGCGATTCTATTTCAGATGATGTTTTTCCATACAGCTTCAGATCATCCATGTAGAGGAGGTGGGATAGTCTAGCAGATGTTTTTGATGTTTGATAGCCATGTCCTGAGTTATTCAGTATTGTTGACAGAGGAAACAGTGCAATAACAAATAGTAATGGTGATAATGAATCTCCTTGAAATATTCCTCTCTTGATATTAACCTCTCCCAGCCTCTCACCATTGATCTGCAACTGTGTCTTCCATTGTGCCATCGATCTTTGCACAAATTTTCTGATGTTTCTACTGACTCCTGTTATTTCTAGGCACTTTATTATCCAATCATGTGGCAGAGAGTCAAATGCCTTTTTGTAGTCAATCCATGCCACATTCAGGTTGGTCTTCCTTCTCTTGCAGTTTTCCAAGATCATTTTGTCTATTAGGAGTTGATCTTTTGTTCCTCTGCTATTGGGGCGGTTTCCTTTCTGCTCAGGTGGAAAGAGATTGTTTTCAACTAGATGCTGTTGTACTGCATCAGCTACCACACCAGTTAGTAATTTGAAAGTTGTTGGTAAGCAGGTAATTGGCCTGTAGTTACCTGGTGTTGCCCCTTTTGCTGGATTTTTCATTATTAGGTAGGTTTTCCCAGTTGTTAGCCACTTTTCAATTTCTCCTCCCTGTAGTATATTGTTGAACTGCTTATTATTTATTTATTTATTTATTTAATTATTATTATTATTATTATTATAAATAAATAAATAATATTTTAAAGGAGAGAGTACACTGTTTGCTTTTCCTTCTTCTGTCCCAGCTGTGACTTCCTGTCCTTTGTATAGGTTTGACATGATGAAGTGATATGTTCAGGAATTTCCATTATAGGTTGTTGTTATTGTTGCTTTTTTGATATTTCTGTTGCCTACTGTTTGTTTTTGAAATATTATTGTGGGAATTATTGGCATTAATGGGAAGTAGCTAGTAAAAAAGATATGAGAAACAGACAAATTAACTTAAAGTAAACATGTCTTCTATAAAATATCTATAATCCTGTATATATATTTTGATCTAACCTTGCTAATGATCCATCTGGAGTATGTATCATTTGATAATTGCGCTGCATGCAGTGCTTTGGGAATAAATCTTATTTTTTTAAAAAAAAAAAATAGCATAAATGAGAACATGTGGGGTTTTTTTCAAAATTCATCTTATTTCACAAAGTTATATAATTTCCATTCCTAGAGAATGATTTTAGCTGTGAAAATATGTAATAATAACAAAAGTATCAGATCCCATATTCTAGTTTATTTTATATCTATCTTTGGATCTTAACTGTCATTAAATATGAAAGTAACAACTTGCCAAAGCTGTTCACATATATAAATTATATTTTGCAGATATTGTATAATTAGTAAAATAAATTACTAAGATGAAAGAATTTTTATATCCCAAATTCTTATTCTAAGAATTTGTAATAAAAGATACAATTACTCTAAATAAATGTACCCTTAAAATATATTGTTGCATTGTAATGATGTCATAGAAATATATTTTTATTCAAAAATAAAAGGGGGAAAGTAACAGATTTCATATGTAAATAGAATATATTATTATTAATAAAATGGCAAACCAATCTAATGCTGTGTCAAAATTTATTATCTGCCTTCTTCTTTACTCTTTTCATCCAGTTTTATAAATGGGAAGAAAAGTAATTGTGTTGACAATTACTGACTCAGTTGTTTTCATTGTAACTTGATTGTCACTTTTAGATAATCATCGTTTATTTAAATTATCCATTCTATAAATAACCAGAAAAGTACTATCTTCCAGAATCACCTTCTTCAAAATAACTTGCTAATGACTTATACAAATAATTGGCAAACATCCTTGATTTTAGACGATAAATAACAAAGAAATATTTGAATGTAACACATGAGATACCATAATGTGATAATTACATAACAATTCTTCTGAGATAAAGGGTCGGTGATTGGGAATAAAAACCCAACTAAAAAGAAGGTTTTTTGGGGGGCATAATGGAGAATTTAAATCTTATGGCAAACAGATTTCCTGAAAAGATGGCATTAGGACACAAACAATTAATTAATATTAATCCAATTCACTGTGAAGGACATCATAACAATATCTTATATAATAATCAGCTGACAGTATTCCTTTTGACCACAAGGAATTCATATCAGTGAGAGCAGAGATATTTAAAAGAATGAAAATGTAAATTAAAAGAACAATTCAATAAAGGACAAAGACCATTTTTTGTCTTTTTTACCTTGAAGATGAAAGTTATTCTATTAAATAGATATAATAAAAAAGAATGTCTTTAAAAATGAAGACATATATGTAGGAATGTTACACTGTTTGATAAACAAATAAGCTTTGGTGGTCAAAATATTAAATAATGTATGTCTGAAAGAAACTGCTTTTTTGATATTAAATCTCTCCTTAACTTGTTTTTTCACAGTCCATTGACTGGTAAAGAATGATTAACTCTGGGCTCAGGTATTTAACCTCAGCATAATATGCTATGATTTTGTGGTCTTTTGTAAATGTGCTTTCTCGTTGCACACTGCATTAGATGGAAATGGGAACAAGAGCTTTGGAATATGCATACGAAGTTGATTTTATATTGCTGGGAAACTGTTCTTCTGATATACACAGTTAATCAATCTGAACCAAGACAGTCTTAGATATTCAGTTTGGCTTGTTGTCCTGGAAAAATTCAGCATCCATTCTCAGACTCCATAGGTTTCACAGGACTTTATGATCTTGTTTGAATTAGCATCTGGTCTGCCTCATTTCAAAAAGAAAATACTCTGCATTGTCTGTGTTGGATAGGTGGAGAAACTCTCATTAGTTCCATCGCCATGGACAGATTAGTGTCTGTATTTTAGACTAAATGAGAAATGTGTCTGAAAGTTAAAATCAGTTAAGATGACTAAAGATCAATCCAGGCTATTTCATTATTTCTCCCTTAGTCAGCTGAGCAATGAAACTGTCAAAACCCTGATTAAAAGATATGTAAATAAAAAAAATTAAAAATCTGTATTATTGTAAAGATTCAATTCAGTCATCATGAAAACATTTAAGATTGCCTGTTTATGCATCTACTTGTAAAGAACACACTTCCGCTTTGCCTAAAAGAAAAGTTGATAATGATAATGATGATAATAATGATAATGATGATGATGATGATGATGATAATATAATAATAATAATAATAATAGTAATACTTGGGTATCCTTCAAGCTGACAACATCGAGCAAACTGAAGTCAAGAAAAACATTAGAGGGGAATACATCAAGAGAGTGAAGAAGATCTTAAAGTCCAAACTCAGTGGAGGAAATACCATAAAGGCAATCAACACCTGGGCAATTCCAGTCATTAGATACACAGCTAGAATAGTGGACTGGACTCAAGCAGAATTAAAAGCAATGGATAGGAAGACCAAGAAAATAATGACAATGAATCATGCCCTTCATCCATGCAGTGACATTAACAGACTTTATCTACCAGGGCAAATAGGTGGGCATGGAATGCTGCAAGTACATCAGATGGTTGAAGAAGAAAAAAATGGCTTTGGAAGAATATCTGAAGGACAATGATGAAGATGCACTGAAATTAGTATATCAGGAAGGCTTACTGACTACTGGAGAGACCAAACTGGCCTACAAGAAAGACCAAAGAAAAACAGAATAGAGACATGGGAAGACAAAGCACTACATGGCCAGTCCATTAAAAAAAAATAGCTGGGAAAACAGATAATAACAAGACCTGGCAATGACTAAGAGCAGGAAAATTTAAAAAAGAGACCGAGGGACTAATTCTGGCTGCACAAGACCAAGCCTTAAGGACAAATGCATATAAAGTCAAAACAGAGAAGACAGCAATAGACAGTAAGTGCCGCCTATGCAAAGATGCTGAAGAAACAGTGGACCACCTGGTAAGCTGTTGCAAGAAGATTGCACAGACTGACTACAAGCAGTGATATGACAATAGCAACAATGGTGCATTAGAAGATCTTCAAGAAATATTATTTGCCTATAAACAAGAACTGGTGGGATCATAAAATAGACAAAAGTCATAGAAAATAAAAAAATTAAACTACTTTGGGACTTCAGAATTCAGACAGACAAGCACCTGCAACATAGCAATTTAACAGTTGTCGATAAGAAAGATAAAAAAGTCTGGATAGTGGATGTGGCAGTGTTGACAGAGGAAACAGTGCAATAACAAATAGTAATGGTGATAATGAATCTCCTTGAAATATTCCTCTCTTGATATTAACCTCTCCCAGTCTCTCACCATTGATCTGCAACTGTGTCTTCCATTGTGCCATTGATCTTTGCACAAATTTTCTGATGTTTCTACTGACTCCTGTTATTTCTAGGCATTTGATTATCCAGTCATGTATTATTATTATTATTATTATTATTATTATTATTATTATTATTATTAATCATCACACAGTCAGCCAGATGTTCAGAATGCATTTGACATTTTGTCTATTTATCGAATCCTTACCAAGGATCTGGGATAGGCAGATGTGGATGTTTAATTAAGCAGCCTTAATAGGAACCGCTTCCATCCTGCAATGATATCTGTAAAACCATTAAACATCCACATATGGAAAATAATGACAATGAATCATGCCCTTCATCCACGCAGTGACATTGACAGACTTTATCTACCAAGGCAAATAGGTGGGCGTGGAATGCTACAAGTACATCAGATGGTTGAAGAAGAAAAAATGGCTTTGGAAGAATAGCTGAAGAACAATGATGAAGATGCACTGAAATTAGTATATCAGGAAGGCTTACTGACTACTGGAGAGACCAAACTGGCCTACAAGAAAGACCAAATGAAGGGGCTACTTCTGGCTGCACAAGACCAAGCCTTAAGGACAAATGCATATTAAGTCAAAATTGAGAAGACAGCAACAGACAGTAAGTGCCGCCTATGCAAAGAAGCTGAAGAAACAGTGGACCACCTGGTAAGCTGTTGCAAGAAGATTGTACAGACTGACTACAAGCAGTGGCATGACAAAGTAGCAACAATAGTGCATTGGAAGATCTGCAAAAAATATCATTTGCCTGTAAGCAAAAACTGGTGGGATCATAAAATAGAGAAAATCATAGAAAATGATAAAATTAAACTGCTCTGGGACTTCAGAATTCAAAAAGACAAGCACCTGCAACATAACACCCCAGACTTAACAATTGTCGATAAGAAAGACAAAAAAGTCTCGATAGTGGATGTGGCAGTGCGTGGAGCATACACGAGAAAGAACTGGAGAAAGATAACAAAATACAAAGACCTACAAATAGAACTAGAAAGACTGTGGCAAAAGCAAGCAAGGGTAGTACCAATAGTAATAGGCGCCTTGGGTGCAATCCCAAAACAACTGGAGCACCACTTGAACACCATTGGCATTGACAAATTCGCTATTAGTCAATTGCAAAAGGCGGCCTTACTAGGAACTGCTTCTATCCTGCGACGATATCTGTAATACCATCAAACATCCACATCTACCTATCCCAGGTCCTGGGTAAGGACTTGATAGGTAGACCAAATGCCAAATCCAGTCTGAACATCTGGCTGACTGTGTGATGATCCATAATAATAGTAATAATAATAATAATAATAATAATAAAACTGACAACATCAAGCACACTGAAGTCAAGAAAAAGATTAGAGGTGAATACATCAAGAGAGTGAAGAAGATCTTAAAGTCCAAACTCAATGGAGGAAATACCATAAAGGCAATCAACACCTGGGCAATCCCAGTCATTAGGTACACAGCTGGAATAGTGGACTGGACTCAAGCAGAACTAAAAGCAATGGATAGGCAGACCAGAAAAATAATGACAATGAATCATGCCCTTCATCCACGCAGTGACATTGATAGACTTTATCTACCAAGGCAAATAGGTGGGCGTGGAATGCTACAAGTACATCAGATGGTTGAAGAAGAAAAAATGGCTTTGGAAGAATATCTGAAGAACAATGATGAAGATGCACTGAAATTAGTATATCAGGAAGGCTTACTAACTACTGGAGAGACCAAACTGGCCTACAAGAAAGACCAAATGAAGAACAGAATAGAGGCATGGGAAGACAAAGCACTACATGGCCAATACATGAAAAAAAATAGCTGGGAAAGCAGATAATAATAAAACCTGGCAATGGCTAAGAGCAGGAAAATTGAAGAAAGAGACCGAGGGACTAATTCTGGCTGCACAAGACCAAGCCTTAAGGACAAATGCATATAAAGTCAAAATTGAGAAGACAGCAACAGACAGTAAGTGCCGCCTATGCAAAGAAGCTGAAGAAACAGTGGACCACTTGGTAAGCTGTTGCAAGAAGATTGCACAGACTGACTACAAGCAGCGGCATGACAAAGTAGCAACAATGGTGCATTGGAAGATCTGCAAAAAATATCATTTGCCTGTAAGCAAAAACTGGTGGGATCATAAAATAGAGAAAGTCATAGAAAATGATAAAATTAAACTGCTCTGGGACTTCAGAATTCAAACAGACAAGCACCTGCAACATAACACCCCAGACTTAACAATTGTCGATAAGAAAGACAAAAAAGTCTGGATAGTGGACGTGGCAGTGCCTGGAGATAGCAGAATAGAAGAGAAAGAACTGGAGAAGATAACAAAATACAAAGACCTACAAATAGAAATAGAAAGACTGTGGCAAAAGCAAGCAAGGGTAGTACCAATAGTCATAGGCTCCTTGGGTGCAATCCCAAAACAACTGGAGCACCACTTGAACACCATTGGCATTGACAAATTCGCTATTAGTCAATTGCAAAAGGCGGCCTTATTAGGAACTGCTTCCATCCTGCGACGATATCTGTAATACCATCAAACATCCACATCTGCCTATCCCAGGTCCTGGGTAAGGACTCGATAGGTAGACAAAATGCCAAATCCAGTCTGAACATCTGGCTGACTGTGCGATGATCCATAATAATAATAATAATAATAATAATAATAATAATAATACCTTACCCCCAGTGAGGCACTACCTTGACGTGGTTGTGGGGCTTGTGTACTCTGAGGAAGATGAGAGCTATGCCAGAGGTTCAACCATACTGGACAGGTCTCATCAGAGGAGTCAGACAAAGAGTGTCTCTCCCATAAAAAATATGGTGAGACGTAAATTTCAGAATGCCATACCGGCTCGGACGTCGCCCGGGTTAACAAGGTCCGCACTAGATATTGGAGTTCCTGGATATCTGGTGAAAAATGGGTTACAGGACTCAGGACTGTTGGCTGAGCAACCAGGGCCAGCAGCTGCAGAACTACTGGAAGAAAAGGTGTTTACCCGTCGCAGATACACAGTGATGGAAAACAAAGAAATAATGATCTGTTACTACAGATCAAGTCCAACAAGACGAGGATATCTAAAACGAATGCACCAATTCTGGAAAGAACAACATCCAGAATCAGAAATAACAGAACAGAGACTAGCAGATCAACGCCGATTTATAACACGAAATAAAGTATTTACAGAAACAGAATTAGACGAACTGCAAAGGTTTACCCAGGGCAAAGAAATCAAAGCCTTACAAGAAGTAATTCAGAATGTAGAGGCAAACCAGGGGGAGTTGGCAGTGAAAGAATCCAGCAGAGATATACAACTGTTCTCATTTGGAAACCAGGCACCTCTTCCTCAGGAAGAACAAAACCCTCTAACTAAAGAAATAAAAGAATTGAAACAAAGAATAATTGAGCATCTAGAACAGCACAAAAACAACAGAATAAGGCTGCCTGCATTGAAGCTTGTTCCAAAGAAACAGCTAGCACAAGCATTAAAAGATGCAAATACTGCAATAGCAAGTATAAGCACCAATTCACTGCAAGAAACAAACCAATTAATGTACAGCACAGCTGCAGTTATAACAGAATACCTGGGATGTAAAATCAACAAAAAAGAAAAACAAACAAACAGTGCACCAGAAAAATGGAAGGTTAGACTAGAAAATAAGATCAGCAAGTTAAGATCACATGCAAGCAAGCTAGAACAGATGAAAGAAAAGAAGCTGAAGAACAAGAAGACCAAAGAATACCTAATCAAGAAATACCACTTAGAAACAAGGAAGATCAAGGAAGCACTGGAAATAATAAAGCAACAAATAACAGCTATAGCCAGGAAAATCAGTAGATATGAAGCTCGAATTGCAAACTATAGGCAGAACCTCCAATTTCAATCCAATCAGAAACGTTTCTACCAATCCATCAATGGAGAAACTGCAAGGAATCAGTCAGTACCTGACAAGGAAGAAACAGTGCAATTCTGGAAGCAGGTATGGGATAACCCAAAGAAATACAACAAGGATGCAGCTTGGTTAAAAGAAGGTGGATGCAAATAAAACAGAAGTTGAAATGAAAGAACTAGTAATAACAACAAAAATGGTAGAAAAAAGAGCAAAGAAAATCAAAAATTGGTCAGCACCAGGTGAAGATGAACTGCATGGGTTTTGGTTGAAACATCTAACTGTTATACACCCACTCATTGCCAAGCAGTTCAACAATATACTACAAGGAGGAGAAATTGAAAAGTGGCTAACAACTGGGAAAACCTACCTAATAATGAAAAATCCAGCAAAAGGGGCAACACCAGGTAACTACAGGCCAATTACCTGCTTACCAACAACTTTCAAATTACTAACTGGTGTGGTAGCTGATGCAGTACAACAGCATCTAGTTGAAAACAATCTCTTTCCACCTGAGCAGAAAGGAAACCGCCCCAATAGCAGAGGAACAAAAGATCAACTCCTAATAGACAAAATGATCTTGGAAAACTGCAAGAGAAGGAAGACCAACCTGAATGTGGCATGGATTGACTACAAAAAGGCATTTGACTCTCTGCCACATGATTGGATAATCAAGTGCCTAGAAATAACAGGAGTCAGTAGAAACATCAGAAAATTTGTGCAAAGATCGATGGCACAATGGAAGACACAGTTGCAGATCAATGGTGAGAAGCTGGGAGAGGTTAATATCAAGAGAGGAATATTTCAAGGAGATTCATTATCACCATTACTATTTGTTATTGCACTGTTTCCTCTGTCAACAATACTGAATAACTCAGGACATGGCTATCAAACATCAAAAACATCTGCCAGACTATCCCACCTCCTTTATATGGATGATCTGAAGCTGTATGGAAAAACATCATCTGAAATAGAATCGCTGCTCAACACTGTCCGTATATATAGCCAAGATATTGTAATGGAGTTTGGCTTGGACAAATGTGCCACACTTACTATCAAACAAGGAAAAATAGTGAAAACTGAAGGAATCAAGATGCCCCACGAAAATAACATTAAGAGTCTGGATGAGGAAGAGTACTACAAATACTTGGGTATCCTTCAAGCTGACAACATCAAGCACACTGAAGTCAAGAAAAAGATTAGAGGTGAATACATCAAGAGAGTGAAGAAGATCTTAAAATCCAAACTCAATGGAGGAAATACCATAAAGGCAATCAACACCTGGGCAATCCCAGTCATTAGATACACAGCTGGAATAGTGGACTGGACTCAAGCAGAACTAAAAGCAATGGATAGGCAGACCAGAAAAATAATGACAATGAATCACGCCCTTCATCCACGCAGTGACATTGATAGACTTTATCTACCAAGGCAAATAGGTGGGCGTGGAATGCTACAAGTACATCAGATGGTTGAAGAAGAAAAAATGGCTTTGGAAGAATATCTGAAGAACAATGATGAAGATGCACTGAAATTAGTATATCAGGAAGGCTTACTAACTACTGGAGAGACCAAACTGGCCTACAAGAAAGACCAAATGAAGAACAGAATAGAGGCATGGGAAGACAAAGCACTACATGGCCAATACATTAAAAAAATAGCTGGGAAAGCAGATAATAATAAAACCTGGCAATGGCTAAGAGCAGGAAAATTGAAGAAAGAGACCGAGGGACTAATTCTGGCTGCACAAGACCAAGCCTTAAGGACAAATGCATACAAAGTCAAAATTGAGAAGACAGCAACAGACAGTAAGTGCCGCCTATGCAAAGAAGCTGAAGAAACAGTGGACCACTTGGTAAACTGTTGCAAGAAGATTGCACAGACTGATTACAAGCAGCGGCATGACAAAGTAGCAACAATGGTGCATTGGAAGATCTGCAAAAAATATCATTTGCCTGTAAGCAAAAACTGGTGGGATCATAAAATAGAGAAAGTCATAGAAAATGATAAAATTAAACTGCTCTGGGACTTCAGAATTCAAACAGACAAGCACCTGCAACATAACACCCCAGACTTAACAATTGTCGATAAGAAAGACAAAAAAGTCTGGATAGTGGACGTGGCAGTGCCTGGAGACAGCAGAATAGAGAGAAAGAACTGGAGAAGATAACAAAATACAAAGACCTACAAATAGAAATAGAAAGACTGTGGCAAAAGCAAGCAAGGGTAGTACCAATAGTCATAGGCTCCTTGGGTGCAATCCCAAAACAACTGGAGCACCACTTGAACACCATTGGCATTGACAAATTCGCTATTAGTCAATTGCAAAAGGCGGCCTTATTAGGAACTGCTTCCATCCTGCGACGATATCTGTAATACCATCAAACATCCACATCTGCCTATCCCAGGTCCTGGGTAAGGACTCGATAGGTAGACAAAATGCCAAATCCAGTCTGAACATCTGGCTGACTGTGCGATGATCGATAATAATAATAATAATAATAATAATAATAGAGTTGGAAGAACTTAGTAGGTCTTTTAGTCCAACCCCCTGCTCAGGCAGGAAACCCTATACTATTTCAGAAAAATGGTTGTCTAGTCTCTTCTTAAAAACTTCCAGTGTTTTAGCATTCACAACTTCTGGAGGCAAGTTGTTCCACTGATTAATTATTCAAACTGTCAGAAACATTTTCTTTAGTTCTAGATTACTTCTCTCCTTGATTAGTTTCCATCCATTGTTTCCTGTCTTGCCTTCAGGGGCTTTGGAGAACAGCTTGACTCCCTCTTCTTTGTCGCAACCCTGAAATATTGGAACACCATTATTATGTTACCCCTAGTCCTTCTTTTCATTAAACTAGACATACCCAATTCCATCAATCGTTCTTTAAATGTTTTAGCTTCCAGTCCCCTAATCATCTTTGTTGCTCTTCTCTGGACTCTTTCTAGAATCTCAACATCTTTTTTACATCATGGTGACCAAAACTGGATGCAGTATTCCAAGTGTGGCCTTACCAAGGCATGATAAAATGGTATTAACACTTCATGTGATCTTGATTTTATCCCTCTGTTAATGCAGTCTAGCACTGTGTTGGCTTTTTTGGCAGCTGCAGCACACTGCTGGCTCATATTTAAGTGATTGTCCACTAGGACTCCAAGATCCTCTCATAGCTACTATTATTGTCCAAGATACCAACTATACTATACTTGTGCATTTGTTTTTTCTTGCCTAAATGTAGAACCTTACTTTTTTCACCATTGAATTTGGCTATTCCTGCCAGCTTGGTGTTGTCTGCAAATTAGATGAGTTCCCCATCTATCCCTTCATCCAAATCATTGGATTTTGAAGAGTATTGGGCAGTTCCACTGCGGATGACACACTGAGTATGGCTGGTTAGCCAATGATGAGTCCATCTAGTGGTGATGATGTCTAACCCACATTTTTCTATCTTATCAAATAGTAGGTTATGGTCTACTTTCCCAAATGCCTTACTGAAGACCAAGGAAATTATAGAAAAAAAGAAGAACAATATCTTCAGTAAAGCAATATTGCAACTATATAAAGGAAGGAACAATTTAGACAAACATTAAGACCACCAAAACAAAATAAACCACAAGGTTAAACTACACTTTATAGAAATTAGTATATGCTTTAATATCAAAAGGTTTTCTTAAATCTTTAAATCAGTAAAATCATGAAATATCATAATGGCCCTGTGCATTTTGGGAAGTGAACTTATAAACTTTTACATAACAAAAATGTTTAGTGCCATTTTATTTTTCAAATGTTTTCGAGACAAAAATATAAGAAAAAAACTAATTTATTTTTTAAAGTGTGTTCAGAATTTATACTCTCTATTGCAGTGGTTCTCAACCTTTTTAATGCCGCGACCCCCAACCAGTCGTAAGTCAAGGACTACTCAACCGGTCATAAGTCGAGGACTACTCAACTGGTGCAGCACCGTTTGCAGAATGGGACTTTTGGCGGGCTCAGCAGGGCAGAGACAGCCTGGACAATTCCTATTGGCTTTTGAAAGCCAATAGAATTAGACTCTATTCAAGAGAGTCTATTCTATTGGCTTTCAAAAGCCAATAGAATAAAAGGGAGTAGCACAGCTAAGGAAAAGGGGGAAAAAATAGTGGACTGTGTTGTTTGGCGACCCCCGTGAAATGGTCGTTCGACTCCAAATGGGATCCCGACCCACAGGTTGAGAACCACTGCTCTATTGTCTTAAGTGCTTGGATTAGAAAATAGAATAAAGGCTTCATAAAAGAAATAAATTCACTGAAAGGAAATGAGAGAAAAATATTGTTAAATTGTCAGGTTTATTTTATTTTTGGAAATATGTTGATTTATTGAAGGGAAAATTCAGCCTGAGTGCAGGATATGGAGGATGGGGAAAGGAGAGAGAGAGAGAGAGAGAGAGAGAGAGAGAGAGGGAGGGAGGGAGGGAGGGAGGGAGGGAGGGAAGAGAGAGAGAGAACCAACAGAAATGGAAAGCTAAATATATTGTTATATATATATCCCATTTTCTCCTCCACTTCAAGAAATATATACTTCATCTTCAATAACAATCTATGGGATAATTTCGGCTAAGACAGAGTGATTCACCCAAATTCCTTCAGACTCAATGAATGAAACTGCATCTCTCTGTTCTCACTTCAGCACTCACCCATCACTACACACTGTCTCTTTTCTGAAATTATATATACAAGATATATACAAGGTATTATATATATATAAGGTATTTATTTGGATTCAAGTTTTTTTACTATAGATTTTATATTTGTAATATAGTTTTTTACTATAGGTTTTATATTTTCTTGCAGAACAAATGTGATTGTTAAGAAAGCCAGTAATACTAAAACACAATCCTTTCATTAATATACTTTTCTTGTTGTTGTTATATATAAGTATAAATTCTACTCTCCAAAGTCACATGTATGTATTTGGATGGTACAACAAACAAACTTGTTTAAAACACTTATTTTCTATGAAAAAAAATATAGCTAGATATTTTTATTTGGAGTAGTATTTAAGCATTTCATTACTGTCTTTAATGTACATTAAAAACAATGTAAAGTGTCTTTTAAGGTGTGCTTAGCATGGACATGTGCATTGTTTAGCAATAAAACAAAAATGGTTTGCTGTAGGCACCTTTTCACTTAAAAAATAATCTTAGTCAAAATCTGATGTTTCCTAGTGCTTTCCTTTCAGATTACAAATGAGATTTCACTTTGCTTTCTGTTCTGGAATCAGCCAACATTATCTAGGTGTCTTTAAACATTCAAAGATCCAACGTCTATGGCAGGGTGTCAACTGCCAGCCCATGGGCTGGTTGCATTATGCAAAGACCACACTCACCCCAGCTCCAGCAATGTGAAAAACGTAATGATACATCGCGACACAACATGTGATGTGGCGAGTTTGACACCCGTGGTCTATGACATTCCATTTTTCTTTTTAGGAGCAGAGCATTTTGTGGAAACAAAACTATACAGAAAGAATATATTAAATTTTCTTTTAGTTCCTATTGCCCAGAAAAGCTAGTTTCACTAGCTGTGCTATTACAATAACAGGACTAGAGAAGAAAAGAAGGACTAATTCCTATAGACCCATATTTCCTTTTTTGATGCTATATTCCCTTACTGTGAAATAGCATTTCTTTAACGTTAGCATTGCAATATCAGTCATAGAATATATGGCCTTCATAAAAGAATATTCTTCACATTGTTTGAGTATTATTGAATTATTTGCTCTCTCTTTTGAACCCCTGTTGGAACTGCCAATATCGTCCTCTTACTCTTTGTGAATGTGAATTGCTGTGGAATTGCTGTGAATTGCTGTGGAATATTTTCCATTCTTTTTTTCTTCTTTCTTCCTATTGCACTGAAAAGGACAGCTGGTGGTGAAATATAGACATAGCTTTAGCAACCTGCTGCTAACATCAGGCTGAGGTCTTTCTCAGAAGCATGTAATGTCTTTAGATCCAAATAAAGGGGATGAACTTCCAATTGTGAAAGTTAATGGTCTTTTATGTGATGTTTTTCCCCCAGGAGGCAAAGACAGAGATAGTTTTGCATGTTTGAAGGGCAATTAGAATAATGCTTAACATTTCCACACTTTCCTTTCACCTCTTGAAGCCTGACATCAGAAATGCAAATTTCAGGTGTATTAAGTATGCAAAGAACCTGAGCAGAGAATGGAAGTGAGGGAGTTGAAGGATGATATTTTTGTTTTGTTTTATTCTTGAACTTCAAATAAATAAAATAAGCTTTATATTTTTAAAGCAATATAAAAAGAAGAATGCGAATCTGCATGAAAGGACATGGTGTTTTGTAGATTGAGGACAGATGACCAAGTGTATCTTTTTTATGTCCCTTAATGCTTATCTCTTAATGTCTACTATATCCCTTTATGCAGCAGGCATTGATTACTGAGTGGATAAATGCAATATATTCTTCTATTATCTGTTTATGTTAATCTTGTCATTGTGCTGTGTCTATCACTGTCACTATGTAAAATAAAGTTAGAAATATAGTAATAAGGAATTGGTTAGGCCTATTTAAACTTTTAACATTTTCATTTGTAATTAAATTTGAAACATTCTGATTTTAACTTTTACAACTTGCATGACTTAACTTATCCTTTATAACATGCATGACTTAACTTACTATGAGATTTTTATAGAATCATTTATTTATTGTACTTTTTACATTCCTTTTTCTTAAATGAATGTTTTTGAGACAAATTATAATATACCTATATTAAATCAAATTAAACACAAAATACAAATGTTAGACTATAACATTGAAAAGAACAAGACAAAAACAAACATTTAGTGACTCCAAAATAAAAACACAAACTCACAAATTGTATGACCAGTTTACATAAATTATTTTATAAGTTCAGGGGAAAAGAATAAATATTTCTTAAGGAGAAGAGAGATAGAGCCAAATAAGTAGAATATTCAAAGCAGACCCTCCATCTCCAATAATTGAAAGTCACTCAATAAATTAGGCATTGGATTAACTATGCAGACTTATTTATGAGGGCTTCAGAAGAATTATTTTGGAAATGGAGCATTGGATTCTGCTGACAATACTATTTTATCTTTCCAGAAGCAGACTTCAAACTGGATTCAATAATACGATGGCCAATCTCTAACAAGTCTTAGTGATATAGATTCTGTTTAATTCCCACTTTTTGATGAGCATGAACCACTACTACTTTTAATAAAAAAAATATTTTTGTGAATTTGATTTGAAAAACAAAATTCAGCTAAACTGATTCAAACATTATATCAGGAAATAGATCTGAACAATAAAAATAATACAATATTTAAAATTAATTTGAATTTTTATATCAGACCCAACTGAGTCTATAAACCCAAATCATTAACATTATACTAGATCCATAGTCCCTGTCAAGGACAGAAAAATCAGAAGTCCAGGCAGTTCAATGGTGTTAGAAGTAAAGTCTTCATCCTGGTTCATCCAAGCCGGGAATAAATAAGCAAACATGGCGACTGCTTTGGGAAGAAGGTTACAGTTTATTGAAGAAGCAAAAAGATGGTTCTTCAGGAAAGATGAGAGGAGAGAAGGGGTGAGCACATGGGGTAGTAGGTTTTTATACTCACTCTAGCCTTTTATTTGGAATAGTTTCCTGTTCCTGTGGCATGAACCTTGAGGCTGTTTCTGAGTGTTTGTCTAGGCCTTGATATCTGTGGTTTAATTCTATTATCATATCCTGCTTCCCAGGTGATGGGGCTAATGACTCCTAGAGTTTGGGTGGGGTATGCAGATCTTCTCTTTTGTCTTCTTGATTGCTCTGGCTCCAACTTTCTGATGGTTTTACATCTGCATTTGTATGGGGCTAAAGTCTTGCTTGGGGCAGAGAGATAGATTTGGGGCCAGGTTTGGTTTTAAAAAGTCCTTTTGAGGAAAAATATATTTTTCTGCCTTTTTAATATTTCCTTCTCTGGGCTAACTTCCCTCAATGGTTTATTGCAAACATGGACATATGTCCATAAGTATCTGAAGTACTAATGGTCAAAGCAAATTAGCAAAAGATAAGAGTTAATAGAATTCAAGTGGGCTGGACTTACATCTTATGTCAGCACAAAGGGACTCAAGACTGATGATGCATTTGACCCCTCCCTCGGGCTCAGCCTGCTCATCTCACCCATTTATGTTGGCCACCTCCTCTTCCACTGGGTTCTTCTATGCTGTTTTCCCCTTCCTACATTGTGTCTTTGAAGTTCAACTTCTCAAAGGAATTTGGCAAAGGGCGGAAGGGAAGCAATCTCAGAGGAATCTGCTTCCCCCTTATCTGAAGGAGCTGGCAAGCCAGTCTGTTGTTTCTGCAACAACAACAACAAAAAAAAACATTCTCTTCCCTCCCCTTCCCAAGAGTTGAAGGCCAGATGTAACTGTATGCCCTCAGTAGTAGCTGCAAAAGCCCTACAAGCTTCTGATGAAAAGGTTTGGCCTTCCTGCATGTATGGCAAGAGGCATGAAACAGCAGGAAATCTTGAAAAAGTTGGATGACCTACACCAAGCTATGGATGATACACTGGGAATTGGGTAATGCAACTAAATATATTTAAATGACTCTTATAAAAATAAAGTACAAGTTGTACTGTTATGGAGATTTCTCAAGAAATAAATTTGAAGGAATTACACCCATTATTATCATGTAGGAAGTAGAACAAATCATAATTATGGTTAGCTAAGTCCCCCCTTTTTAAGAGAACCAATTCTAGGAAAGAATACTAATAGAAGAAAACATTTTCTTATCATACGAGAGACTGGATATGGTTCAAATAATATCCTTTTATATTAAACCAAATAATGCTACCTGAAAAGTACAGAATGGTATACAGTATATACAAGCACAGAAAATATAGGATGTTTAATACAGATAGTGTTTCCTCTTGCATTTAAAACATTTCTACTAATATTTCATTATATAGAAACCATTCACTGTGTCTGAACTCAGATATGTTAAGTCTTTGTTTAACTCAAACTTTCTCCTTCTATCGTCAGGATATGAAAAGTAAATTAAGAAGGTTTTTATAAGTACAGATATTTAGGTTCTGTTAAATGTACACAAAATAGTCTTGGGACAACCATATTATCCTAACACTTTCTTTCTTAATAAAAGTTGATAAACACTGTCTCTCATGTATTCTCATCATATTAATTAAGATGCAGTGAAAAAACCATAAGCCTATTGATTATAAGGTTATTAATCAGCCATTTTTTCTTTTGATTTTTGCCTCTTGAACAGTCTATTAATATCCTACCAGTGTATCAATAGAAAATATAAAATCAATATGAAGAATTGCTACAACCAAAGTTATTTAATCAGCACAGTTTTACAAGTTGTTCATTGTTCCTCAGCTTTGTTCTGATATGGAAGGTTAGCTTCCTAGAGTTTCACCTTTCCAGAAAACAGTGAATCAGAAAGAATAGCATTATTGATCTTGTCTTTATGCACTATTTACCAATGTAGTAGGGGGGAGAAAGAATTGTAAAGACTTTTATAGCAAAACGCTAAAGATCTGTTGAATTGCTATTGTTATATCACTTTCATGTATGATACTTCTAGCTAATGAATATTCCTTAAGTAAAACTGCCAAGGAAAACAAGATCAAAACCAAGATTAAAAAAATCCTATTTGGATGAAGAGTACTAAAGATGAGGAGGAAGAAAATGTTTTTATGAAAATAGGTGAATTCTTAAATTCATTTGATAGATACATTATGTCTTTTTGCTTGTGCCACATTTTAGTACTGTCAGCATCAATCCTACAATAGAGTTATAATCTAAATGGGCCCCATGTTGATATTATAACATATTTAAAAAAAAAAAACAAGGAGCAAACTGCAGATATATTCAGCAGTAGGGAATTGTAATAGTTTCCTTTTTTGCCATTGAAATTTCATTAACCAGCAAAGCTGATTGTTTAAATTGATGATATCCAATTATATATCTCCACCCCGTGTCCTTTCAGTGAAGCAGTCGACATGATGTGCCAGTGCCTGGAAGATGTGAGGGTCTGGATGGGGGTGAACAGGCTTAGACTCAACCCTGACAAGACCGAGTGGTTCTGGGTCTTGCCCCCCAAGGGTCATTCTGATGGTCCATCATTAGTCCTGGGGGGGGGGGAATTTACCTCCCTCAGTGCAGGCATGCAACTTGGGTGTCCTCCTGGACTCACAGCTAAATTTGGAACAACATCTATCGGCTGTGGCCAGGGGGCCCTTTGCCCAGGTTCGCCTGGTGACCACTTGTGGCCTTATTTGGACCGGGAGGCTCTACTCACGGTTACTCATGCCCTTGTCACCTCAAGACTGGATTACTGTAATGCGCTCTACATGGGGCTACCCTTAAAGAGCGTTCGGAGGCTGCAATTGGTTCAGAATGCAGCCGCGAGAGCAATTGTGGGTGCACCAAAGTACACCCACGTGTCACCTATCCTCCGCGAGCTGCACTGGCTTCCTGTGGGTCTCTGGACACAATTCAAGGTGTTGGTTGTCACCTTTAAAGCCCTTCATGGCTTAGGACCAGGTTACTTACAGGACCGCATACTGCCACATAGTTCCCAGAGACCGGTGAGGTCCCACAGATTGGGCCTCCTTCAGGTCCCGTTGGCCAGACAATGTCGGCTGGCGGGCCCTCGGGGAAGGGCCTTTTCTGTGGTGGCTCCGACGTGGTGGAATCAACTTCCCCCTGAGATTCGAACTACTCCCACCTTGCCGGCCTTCAAGAAAGCTATTAAAACTCTCCTGTTCCGGCCTGGGGTTGATGTCCCCGAGGGGGCTGGGATTGGATTGGGACATGCTGTGTGAATGGATTCATTTTTATTGTTATATTTGTTGTTTTAATTTTGTACGCCGCCCTGAGTCCCTAGGGATTGGGCGGCATATAAATTTTATTAATAAATAAATGAAATAAAATAAATAAATTGATTGTACTCCTTCAGAATCCAGTCGCTCTACCAATAGGTTGGGCAAGTATGACTAAGCTATTAGTTTGCATTTAGCATGTTATGTAAGGACATGTATTCTATTTAATTTCAAACTTATTATATTGAACTGATGATATGATACTATCTTAAAATCCTTACCATAAAAAACTCTGCTTTTAGCAGTCCATAATCATATCCTGAATAGAGAATTCATATCTATTTATCTATTTATCTGTCTGTCTGTTCATTTATTTATTTATTTATTTATTTATTTATTTATTTATTTATTTATTTATATGGCTGTCCAACTAACAAACAAGTGATTTTGGGCTGTTTACATTTGAAACATTTCAAATTTCACAACATAAAACCCTATGGCAGGGGCAGCAAAATGAAATCAACTTCTTGATCAGCTTCATTTCCATTTGTGGTCTCCAGACCTGCTGACAAAACCATGTTTTTAGGATCTTTTGGAAAAGCAGCAGGTGGAGGCCAACTATCCTTGGGGGAAATTATGTTCCATAGAGAAGAGGCCGCCACTCATAAGGCCATTTTTCCTGGTCTCACCAGAGATATATCCCTAATCCCTCTTTGTGGGACAAGTGGATATAATAGGGAGGAGGTGGTCCTTCAAATAGCCTAGCACTAAGCTGTCTAGTGAAATATGATAGCCAGCACTTTCCATTGTACTTGCAAGCAAATTGGCAGCCAGTGCAATTACTGCAGAAAAAATGATATGTACTCAAATCTAGGCCAGCAGAAAACTGTTGGGGCTACTGCATTCTGAACCAACTGATGCTTCTAGATCAGGGGTGTCAAACTCACAATGTCATGTGACATGTCATGACATCTCGCAATGGGGTGGTTTCGCTATGATGCATCCGGCCCTCAGGCTGGCAGTTTGACACCCCTGTTCTAGATACTCTTTAGGGCAGCCCCATGTTGAGCACACTGAGCAGAAGTTGCAAGTCCAGAAACCCCAGATTACATACTGAGGGTTATTTTTTTTTAATCTTTCACAAGAACATATTCTTCTGTTTTTACTTTCCCTCCCACTCAAACAAATGTAACAATTGATATATATACCTAGTAAAGATAATGGTTAAGTGGGTGAAAAAATAACAGATATAAATGCTAATGCTAAGATTAGTGAATCTCTAACAATTATTCATATTTTGAAAAACATGGCATAAGCATTGATCATTAAATACATTGCTGCTTAGCTAAATGCAGACTTCCTATATGCTTGCTTCCTTGTTTCGTTTAATAGCAAAACAAAACAAAATAAATAAAACAAACAAAAAGACTGGCAAGCTGGTATTGATATATAAATATAAATTACAACTGTCCATGGTATACATTTGTTGCCAGTTCATTTTGGATTGAACATTGGCATTAGGATGTCACATATCTCAAAATAATATTTTGATTTTGGCAATTTTTTTAAAATTCTATACCACCTGCTACATCAGGCAATCTGCGATTACCCCAAATACTGAAATAACTTTCAGGTGGTTCCTTTTAAAATTAATTAGAGCTTTAGAAAAGAATATTATGAATATATTTTTATTAATTAAAAATAAATTTTGTTCTCATAAAAAACAATAAATACATCCAAGTCTGTAAAATAGTGATTTAGCAACAAATCCTTACAATAGTATTTTCAAAACTGTTGAATGAGCATAAAGGACTAACCAGCTCTTTAATAGCTTTTTAATGTAGATGCATTGCAATGTCTAATTTAAGAAACATCATTTCTGAATCTCCAGGATGTAGTCTTTAGTAAACTGTTGCTGCTGGCTACTTGTTTTCAGTTTGAACAGACCAGATATTACTTTGCACATAGATCTGTTGGATAAAAAATATACATAAGTTGTTATTAACATAAGCATATTACTATTGCAAATATTAAAAATAGACATCATGCATCATAAAATCAGTAAGTTAATAAATAAAGTGGAAATGGTTGTATCTAATATTTTTATCCCATGCTATTTATTAGATGGATATTCCACTGTTACTCCTAAGGAAGGATTAGAACTCTCAATTTCCTGGTTTCTTAGCAGGAAACTCTTTTCGTTTTCATTTCATTTTATGGTTGATCCTGAGGCTGATAGAAGAGGCAATGAAGTGATAGATGATTAGGTAGGTAGGTAGGTAGGTAGGTAGGTAGGTAGATAGATAGATAGATAGATAGATAGATAGATAGATAGATAGATAGATAGATAGATAGATAGATGATGGATGGATGATTGCTTAGTTGTTTCTTGCAGACATTTTATTACCAAACTAAGTAGCATCATCAGTGCTAAAAGGGCTTGCCTTATTTTATATACTAGTGGCTTGCCCTGTCAGTGTTGGTGCAAGTGGTGTTGGTGGATCCTTGATTTAGTTATTGCTTACTCTTAGCTTGTTTGTCTGAGTTGTTAGTTCCTTGATTGGGCTATTGTTTACTTCTAGACTGTTGGTTAGTATTAACTTTGGTATTAATCTCTGCTTATCTGGGTGATTTGAATGATACATATATGATGTTTATCTCTATGCACCTGTTTTCTCTTGTAAGAAAAAAAAATAAAGACTTCTGAATATAAATACAACCCTACCTGATTCTTTTTGTTCCTATTATTTAAAATATTTAAGATATATTGAAGCATTACCTCAATTAAAAACAAAAGCCTGCATTTAGATTTAATATTTCTTTTAATTTTATAAAAAATAGCTTTAATGATAAAAACATACCATGATATTGTTTAGTAAAAAGTGTATTTTCCTACAAACAGTATTGCTTTGTTGCATATGATTTGCTTATTTTTGCTTAATAAGCATTTTTCTAAATATGTTTTTTTAAAGAGTTAAACTACAAGTTCAGAGTTGGCTATTTGATAAATTCTTGTTAAGTGTATATTATATTGGTGGTCATTATCAGTCACTGAACCTAAAAAGTCACACTCTAGAATATCTTTCTGATATCCTTCTATATATTCTTGCTATAAAGATACCTTTACTTAAGATATATTTTGCTATAAATATTTTTCATTTATCAGTGTGTGTGTGTGCATGTGTGCGCACATGTATCTGTCTGTCTATTTCTGCTTGAGAGACAGAAAGAGAGAGAGGAACTCCGTAGTTCTGAATGCTGTGAAGCATTTGCAGAATATAGAGGAGAGGTATCTGTATCCCACAAAAACATTTTCTTCAATTAATCAAAAGTCATAAAGGTTTGTGTGTGTGAATACAAATTAAAAATAAAGAAATCAAATCAGCACATGATGCAAAACAATAATCAATAGTTAGCCAAATTTGTATTTATTGCCAGAAGAGCAAAGATTACGGGATTATTGGTGATGATCTCAGGCTTCGTAAAGCAATAAATAATCTTTGCTAGTTTTGTTTTTTTGTTTGTTTGTTTTGTAAAAAAAGAAAACAGGAAACCTGAATTTTATATGTTGGCAACCAATACATTCAATTCAAAGCTACTTATTTCATGTTAAAATAACTGCAAGTATGAAACAGGAGGCAACAAAAACTACTTAGGGCTAGACCCCTTGCAATTTGCTTACCATGCAAATAGATCAGCAAATGATGCTATTAATACATCTTATACTGCACTACATCTTACAATATCTGCACTACATCTTATAATAGTCTTTTCTCTATGTGCCAATGGCTGCATCTCAAAGGATACCTCTGTTAAAGTACTAAAGTTTGCAGATGATACAACAGTCATTGGTCTCATCTGAGATGATGATGAGTCTGCATACAGAGAGGAGGTAGAACAACTGGCCCTGTGGTGCAGCCAGATCAATCTGGAGTTAAACACACTTAAAACTCTAGAGATGATTTAAAGAGAAGCCCTCCTATTCTACCATCTTTTACAATATTAGACAACATAGTATGAACAGTACAGACTTTCAAGTTTCTTAGTTCTTTAATCTCCTAGGAATTGAAATGGACACCTTATATTAGAACCATCATTAAAAAGGCAAATAATGAATGTTTTTTCCTACATCAGCTCAGAAAGTTCAGACTGCCCAAAGAGGAATTCTACAGAGGAATTATTGAGTCTGCCAGTTTGGTATAGACTTCAGTGGATATTTAGGACTGCAGAAAAAAAAACAATTGCAACAGCTTGCTTTTCATTGAGGACCTGTATACTGATAATTCAGAAAGAGGGCTGAAATCCTGGACACAAACTGTTTCAACTCCTCCCATAAGGATGCCACCAGAGGGCATTGCATGTCAAAACAACTAGACATAAAAGCAGTTTTCCATCCCATGTCATAACTCTGCTAAATATCTAATTCCCACGACACTGTCTTATGTCTAAGGATATTTTCCCATGTAGTAGGTCTGCATTACTATCATCCTTCTTGTCTTTTCTATTTTCTTCTCCTATTGGTATCTTATGATTATATCAGTCTGTTGTTTGTATGTACACTGATAGCTTATGCACTGAAGACAAATTCCTTGTGTATCCAATCACACTTGGCCAGTAAAGAATATTCTATTCTGTCCTGTCCTACCCTACCCTACCCTACCCTACCCTACCCTACCCTACCCTACCCTACCCTACTCTATTCTATTCTATTCTATTCTATTCTATTCTATTCTATTCTATTCTATTCTATTCTATTCTAGTATTACAGGAATGAAACAGGCTGGCAAAAATAACAATTTCTTTTTCTTTCTCTAAGATTTAAGATATAACTCACCATTTGAAAAGACTCCTGGGAGTTACAACAACAAACAACTATTATTTTCCAAATTACCTTTTAAAATCTTCTATAGTTGTAGACTTTGCTTAAGTATATACAATTCTTTTACCATAATAAAGGACACTTGGTGAACTCATACTGAGATTTTATGAAAGGAATTCTGTTTTGAAGTGTTGTAGATTGGTTAAAAAAGAAATTTACAGCATAGCAGACAATTGTCTTAGTATGGAAATCGGTGATTAAGTTGCCTAAATCTCAAGTCATTGCAATTAAATAAAAAGAATAATTTAAAAATAAAAGGCCCAAATCCTTAGTTTGGAATAGTGCATCCTAACATCTCAATTTGGTCATCTAACCATAACATGTAACTGTTATTATATTTACATTTTTATCATTTTGTAAGTGACCCTGGTCTAACAGTGAAATGAGTAGCATATAAATTAAATAAATAAATATTCTATATTCTAATGATTTTTTAAATTCCCTTCTAGAAGCTTACAGTGGCATACTCCACTCTATATTGTTTTCCTGTTAAAAGGGTTAGGCTGAAAAATAGTAAATAGTTTAGATAGTTTCATTGCTGAGAGTGGATCACCTACCAAGAGTGAGTAACTGGGATATTTTAGAGCTTAGACTAATGTCTTACCTAGTACACAATACTGTGCCTAATTTTAATGTAATGAAAACTGTCAACTATGTGCAGCAAACCACCCCAGAGCTGAGATAGTTTTGTTTCATCTTATTTTGTTTCCTACCTTTCTCTCTGTCATTATTTGGTTGTAGTAGCTACCAGAAAATTTCCTGCCTTCAACTGATGGATTGTCATAAAATGTAAAAAAAATAGCAGCCTGACTTGACATAAAGTTTATACTATGGAGCAGAAGATGGAAGCAACAGGAAAAGGCACACTGTCAATTTCTTAACTGATATAAATATGCCAACTACACAGTCTAATGTCACTTACCTTTCAGTATTAAAGAAATAAAGTCAGAATTCAACTAGCTAAATTTGTGTACAGATATTGAGGATTGTTTCAATATGTTTTTAAGCACATTATTTTCAAGTGTGGAATACAAATGTGTTTTTTTAAAATCCTCCATCACATTTGTTGACAGAAAAATATGAGTGGTCAATTTCTATGAATTTATCTAGGGGAACAGTATTGTTTTGGTGCAATGGTGGTGCAGTAGTTAGAATGTTAGATCTTGGCGGTCTCAAGGTTGACTCGCCTTCCATCCTTCTGAAGTTAGATTGTTGGAAGCAATATGCTAGTCTGTAAACCATTTAAAGAGTGCTATAAAGCTATATGAAATGGTGTATAAGTCTAAGTGTGATTGCTATTGTTTTCCAATCTTTTCTCAAGGTTCCTCCTTAGTAATGAAATTAATATTATAATTAAAAGGTATTCCCCCGTGCTATATTCTCTCATGATTTAATTGAATATACTGTAAACTGGATAAGAGTTGCAATCTGAAAGACTGAAATTATTTAAATTGGACTATATAAAACTAAGGCTTTAAATCATATCCTAACTTTCCCCTGTCAGTAGGACTTTGGTATTTCATTACTTTCACTCCCTTTCTGCTTCTGGTAAATATATCTGTATTCAATATATTTTTAGCTAAAAAAAAGCATGAAATTATTCAATTAGTCATTTTCACAAACTATTTATACAATATAGGTTATCAGTTTGGAAAAAAAATCAAAATCAAATTAGGAAATTTCTTCCAAGAGATTTTAATGCAGTTCGCAAGGGTGCCCCAAAACAGCCTTTAGTGATTGATTTGATCTTTAAATCATACTGTAAAACCAAAGTAAAATAAAATCACTTGTCACAAGTTTTTGACAACATGTCCCAAATAGTTTTGAGCTGCTGTTTCTTCTTTAACTTCATCTTAAAGATTGGGAAGTGTTGGATGAGTTAGAATTCATTAGTTCTCAGTCTTTTCTTCACCACAGAAAAGTACCTTTAAGTACCTTTAAATACCTCCAAGACTTAATTCAAGATTTAAATAATAACATTTCTTCAAGCCTTTGTAGCACTAATGACATAGTGATCTCCAGGGGTCCATGGACCACTGGCTGAGAACCACTGAGCTAGATGATAAGCAATTATAATGAAGAGTAAATCTATAGATTACTGTGGGATGGCTTAGCCTGCATTGGCTAAGGAATTCCTAATAGAGAGATATAATTTCTGAATCCCACCAGTTCCATATTCTGCATTTGAAAAATGCATATGACCAAACAATCATAAACCAAAATGTAGATTGTTGTTTTAACAATTTGCTGCAATGTTTATAAGTGGATCATCATTGTAAAGGACTCATAATAACAGAAGCCACCAACATATAAAGAAATGATGTGTATGAGATTTTCCTATCATTTTTACAGGATATTTATGCACAGCGGTATTGCATGTAAGTCATAATATTGTTTTGTTAAATTTTCAGTAATGCTTCAAATTAACATTATTGTTTAAATATATGTTTAAATCACAGGTATGAGAAGGGGCGTTGTCTTACCTGAACGCCTTTTCTCAGCATGATGATGGATAACCCACTTGATTGGGTTTCCTGAAGTCCCTTCTACCCAATTAGACTAAGACTGAGAGATAGCCACACCTCTTGCTGGGTCACATTTACCCAGTTCCGATGAAGGCGAAGCAACAGACAAAGCCAGACGCATTGGTTTCCAGACTCCTGCCACAGTGCCCAGTAATCAGTAAAGGGTGGGAGTGGATAATCCATCATCATGCTGAGAAAAGGCGTTCAGGTAAGATAACGCCCCTTCTCCAGCATAAGGATGGATAATCCACTTGATTGGGACATACCAAAGCCTGACTGTCCATGGGGGGGTAACAGATGGGCATGTGATGCAGGCGATGACACTACTCTCTTAATACTCTATGGCCAAAGGCAGCATCAGCAGAAGCAAAACTATCAATTCTATAGTGACGGATAAATGGTCGCCACCCTACAGATGTCACCAATGGCACCTGAGTGGCCCAGGCTGCAGAGGTGGCCACACTACAAGTAGAGTGAGCCGTGATACGCGAATGTACAGCTAAAGACTGTGATTGGTATGTCCTGGCAATACAAGCCTTAATCCACCTGGCAATAGTGGAAGAAGAGACATTGAGTCCCATAGAGGCAGGATTGAAGGAGAGGAAAAGTGCCTCTGACCTACGGAAAGAAGCAGTTCTTTTAAGATAAATGCGTAGCACCCTGCCAACATCCAAGGTGTGCCATCTGCATTCCAATTCACCAGACGGACTAGGGCAGAAACTCGGCAACACCACCTCCTGTGACAGGTGAATCAAAGAGTTCACCTTAGGAATGAACGTGGGGTCTAAACTCAGGATCACGCAATCAGGGCAGAATAGGCAGAGATCCTCCCTGACTGAGAGGGCTGCCAATTCAGATATGTGCCTGGCCGAGGTCACTGCCACCAGAAAGGCCACTTTCATAGATAAGAGATTGAGATCACAAGAATGAAATGGTTCGAAAGGCGACCCGGTAAGGGCCTGCAAAACCTTTGAAAGATCCCAAGAGGCATACCGGTGAACCGTTGGAGGTCTCGTATTAATTGTTCCCTTAATGAAGGAACGGATCACTGGATGGTGAGCAAGTGAGGAAGAGTCATCACAAGAAAGAACTGTGGCCAAGGCTGCAACCTGTCTCCTGATAGTACTAGGAGACAGACTCTTATCCATCCCGTCCAGTAAAAACTGTAGAACCTGAGGCACAGTGAGAGATGATAACTGGACGTGATGCCTGGTTATCCAAGATATAAAACTCTTCCAAGTAAAGTCATAAACTCTATTAGTTGATGGGCGTCTAGACGCCTGGATCATATCAATGACCCTTGGAGAATAAGCTTCCTCAGTCAGATGTCTCCGCTCAAGCACCATACGGTTAACTGTAGCCATTGAGGATCGGGGTGCCAGAGCACCCCTTGCCTGAGTGGTATCCGGTCCAGGGGTATCTTCCACAGAACAGATACTGATAGGCTCATGAGATCAGCGAACCACGGGCGTCTCGGCCAATGAGGGGCTATGAGAACAACCTCCGCCTTCTCTCGCAGAATCTTGCAGATGACAGTTGGAAGTAGAGGGAGGAAAGGCATAAAGAAGGCCCCGGGGCCACAAAATGCACAGGGCATCCACCCCCTCTGCCCCTGGAGACGGAAAGCAGGAGAAAAACCTTGGAAGTTGGGAGTTCGCTGCCGAGGCGAATAAGTCTAGAACCGGGTGGCCTACCCTGTGAGATATTGCTAGGAACAGTGTTGGATCCAGTCATCACTCCGAATGATCCACCATCGCCCTGCTGAGAGTGTCCGCCTGCTGGTTGATTGCTCCCGAGATGTGATCCGCCTTTATCGAGGAACATTGGCCTCTGCCCAAGAGCAGAGCTGTCTGGCTTCCGTCATCAGAGAACTCAACCTGGTACCTCCTTGATGGTTCACATGAGCCTTGGCCGCTATGTTGTCCATGAGGACGAGAACGTGCTGGCCTCTCACCTTGTGACTGAAGTGACATAACGCCAGGTGAATTGCCTGAATTCCAGCCAACTTATATTGTATTTCAAATCCTCCTTGGACCATCTCCCCTGGGCTATCTGAGACTGGAGGTGAGTCCCCCAGCCAAAGAGACTGGCATCTGTGGTGAGCACAATCCATGATGGCTCCCTGAACTTTGAGCCCTTGTTGATGGCCTGAGAGCTCCACCATTGGAGTGAACTCGCTACCAGAGGGGTCAACCGCACCTGTCTGTTGGAGGATGTTAACTTCCGCCTCTGAAAGGGGAGGAGGAACCACTGAAGGGCTCTTGACTGTAGTCTGCACCAAGGTACAATGGCAATGCAAGAGATCATCTTGCCTAAGAGCTGGGAGAGAGTGAGAAGTGGAACTGTCCTGGTGCATTGCACCTGGCAGATGAGGGCCCTGAGACTGGCTATGTGGCCCTGAGACTGGCTATGCATCGTGTTGTATCTATCACTGCACCCAGATTAAGGAGCCGCGTGGGTGGAACCAATTGGCTTTTGAGAAAATTTACCAAGAATCCGTGGTTCTGTAGCACCTCTATTGTACGGGCCACCTCTGACCACGCAGCCTGGACTGACACTGATTGTATGAGGATGTCGTCCAGGTAACACAGGATCCGAATGGATTCCAGTCTGAGATGAGCTGCCAGAACTGACAAGATCTTCGTGAATACCTTCGGGGCAGATGAAAGGCCAAATGGAAGTGCTCTGTATTGGTAGTAATAAGATCTGTAGCAGAATCTGAGAAAGCTGCGATGTGGTGGAAATATTGGAATATGTAGGTATGCCTCCTTGAGGTCGATGGACGTCAGGAGGTTGTTCCTTCTTATGCTGGCCAAAATGGTTTGCAGTGTCTGCATTTTGAATTTTTTGTATACTAGATAAGAATTTAACCTTTTTAGGTCTAGAATGGCCCTCCATCCTCCTGAAGCCTTTGGAACTATAAAGAGAATTGAATAAAAACCTCGCCCCCTCTGATCAGGAGGAACTGGTTGTACTGCTTTTATTTCAATAAGATGGGCAATGGCCTCCTTCATGAGGGCCTGTTTTGACGGGCTTGAGAGTGTTGGACAAGAAATGAATCGGTTTGCTGGTTTTGAGAAAAACTCCAAAGTCAGACCGTTGGTGACGGTGGACAACACCCAGGCGTCGGTGATAATGTTCCCCCAGTTCTGAGAGAACAGGGAGAGCTGACCACCCATGGGGGGGTCCCTCCCTGGAGTCACTTATTCCTCTGATAGGGATGGCCCCCCCATGCCCCCAAAGGGCCACTTAGACTGCTGTTGTTGCCTGGGCTTGGGTCCAAAACGTTCTGTTTGACGGTCCGATTTTGGAGGAAAAGAACGTGTGAGTTGTGACCAGTTAGAATCCTGGGTATTGCCCCGGAATCCCTGATGGCGATAAAAGGGGTCAGACTTTCTGTCCGATAGCCTGGCCTGGTTTCTTATCCTTATTTTCTATCAAGTATGGCTCCAGAGCTTCCCCAAACAATTTTCTGCCCGAGTAAGGAGTGGTGGCCAAACGCCCTTTAGATTTTAAATCCGCCCACCATTGCTTCAGCCAAAGCAGTCACCTGGTAGAAACATTAGCTGCTATCGCTCTGGCTGAAAAACGGGCGGCATGCAATGTGGCATCAGCCGTATATTCCACAGCCACTAATAACTTCCCCAACATCTGATGGGCGTGTACCTGATCCTGCAGAATCATGTTGTGAAGCTCCCGGAGCAAAGTGATAGAAGACCGTGAGAAGAAAGAGGCTAGTGTGGAAGCCTTTACCGCCCACCCTGATGCTTGATGTACCCTTCTTAGTGCATACTCAGATTTCCTCTCCTCCAGTCTTAATGCCTCCACCATATCTCCAGTGATAGTGGTGTTTGAAAAAATGGGAGTAAGGGATGTGTCCACAGTCGGGACCTCCAGGAGATTGGTTAAGGATGGCACCATGCTAAACAACTTTTTGTCAGAGGACCCTGGGACAGGAGAAGCCCCAAGATTGGTCCACTGCTTTTTTACCATGTTGGCAAAGAATGGAGGACAAGGAATATGTCTTTGAGTCACCGTGGGCTCAGCAAACAGAGGATTTGAAGACTGACTGGTGGAAGGGGTGGGTTGTGGGTCTGGCTCTGGGGCGATCTGGGATGTGGCCATGGCCTTGGCTAAAATGTTCTTGAATAGAGTGGGGTCAAAGAGGCCTACAAAGGGGGAGGGCTCCTGAGGAGCATCCTCATTGTCTGATAGAGCAGTCCCCAGTGATTCATCAATTTCCGAATAAGAATCCCCACTCTGTGAGGATTGATTGGAAGTAATGGAATAAGCATAATCAGGTATGGTAGACCGATGGAGGGAGGGTGTCGGGGTTTGGGATTTCTGTAGGGATGAGAGACTCTCTAATACCTGCGTGAGCGTGGATTGGAGTTGCTCCGATGCAATCGTCTGTGACGACTCAGGACGGAGACCAGCGGCCATGGGTGTAAATGTGGCGATGGAGTAGGTTGAGGATTAAGCGAGGGAGCCCCCCAGCTTGGACTAGGATTAGATGTCATGGGACTAATGGGTCGAGCTTGAGACCCACCCTCTGGAGACAATGGCCTATGAACCTGTGCAATTGTGGTTATCTGAGGGCTGAAAGGAGAAGTCTCAGAAGTCTCAGATGCAGCTTGCACATGTTGTGATGGAGCTGTTTTTTAAGCCCTGGATATCTGCCTCTTTAGGGCCTGATGTCTCCTAGCGGCCTCCCTTTCTACCCTCTTGGATGGTGCTTTGCTGGATAAGGCCTTTGCTTTTGCTTTGATTTTGCCAGCTGCCTCCGGTTTTGGAGATTTGCGTCTCCTTTTACTTGGAGGACTCGTGGGTGCCAGAACCAGTTGAGGCTGCTTGTCTTCAGCCATCACTTGTGTACCCTTCAGCGCAAGTCTGAGAATGTGTCCAAGAAAGGCAAGAAGTAAGGTCTTAAGGTGAAAAACAGTAGAAAACTGGTAAAACCAGTATGGCCCTTGGCACAGCAAGTAAGACCTGAAAAACCCTTCAGCACAAGTCTGAGAATGGGTTGTACCAGGTAGTAAGGACTGGAAAACCAGTATGGACTCCTTGCAAGAGAGCTAGGCCTGAGACCCTTCAGCACAAGTCTGAGAATGGGTTTGTACCAGGCAGTAAAGGCTGGAAAATAAATATGGACACCTTTCGAAAGAACTAGGCCTGAGACCCTTCAGAACAAGTCTGAGAATGGGTCTAGAAGAGGCTAGGAGCTGAGGCCCAGTGTGGGACTGCAGAGACTGGTGGGACCAGTATGTGAGCTCCTTGCCAAAAAAAAATAAAACAACTGTGAAACATAGTATACGACAAATAGGTTCTTAGTAGGCAGTAGAGGTGAGAGAATCCAACTCCCAATGAAAAACAATTCAATTATACTGTTGCAAAAAATTGCCAGAGGCAATGACAAGTGGATGTGGCTGGGGAAAAATGCTTGGATATTGTCTCCACTAGGTCAGCCCTCCCCAGAAATGGGGGGGGGGACTGTTCCAGCCACTCAGTAAGACCAGAAAGGTTAATTTAGGCTTAAATCTCTCTTTTGTTGCTGACAAAAGAAGTTGAGAAAGTAAACTGTGCAATAAGTATTTTTATTATTATTATTATTTATTTATTTATTTTTAATTCCAAAATGACGACCACCAGCCACGTGGCGATCAACCTATGGCCCTAATGCCGGCCCAGCAGTACAGGCCTCGCCCCAAAAAACAAAATGGTGGCCGCCAGCCACGTGGTGACTCACGATAGCTGCGATCATCCGGACAAAGCTCGGACGATCAGCTGTCGTTCAGGGCTTCCACGGCAGTCCCTCAATCGACCAAGCCGATCGGAAGGCTCCTCGGTTCTGTAAGCCTTGAAATAAAATGAAACAGGCCCCCTGCTGAGGCCTCAGCAGTCTGGGATGAACTGCCGTTGCCCTGGGCCTCCGACCCTCCAACCAGCTGGATCAAACGGAAAACTCCACAACTCCCCAAAGCCCCGAAAGGCAAAAGGTAAACAAGGAAACCTTGTGCTGAGGCTACAGGCTTGCCAAAGCCCTGAGCACTCAACTGGAAGAAAACACGAGCCTCGTGCTGAGACTGCAACAGCCGCGGAATGTAAACAAAAAGGAATCAGAGGGGAGGGGAGGACCCGAGGAAGGAAAGCACAGGAAAAATGCAGTATTTTGAAGAGAAATTAAAGGGGAAAGGAAGGATAATCCACAGATAGGAATGAGGGAAAACAAACTTATAAAACCTGAGTCTGGAGAGAAGCACCAACGCGTCTTGTCTGGGTAAAGACTAAGACGGAACTGGGTAAACGTGACCCAGCAAGAGGTGTGGCTATCTCTCAGTCTTAGTCTAATTGGGTGGAAGGGACTTCAGGAAACCCAATCAAGTGGATTATCCATCCTCATGCTGGAGAAAGTTCTTATTTCAGCACTTCATTTCATTGTTTGAAATGTCTTATTCATTGTTTTGTTCTTGTCTTATTAAAATCACAGCTTTTGTTACATTGTGTTGATATACTGTATGTAGATATGCTTAGTTTTATTTTTAAAATTATTTTCTGGGAGCAGTCTCAGGTTATTTCTAAAATATGACAAAGTTTTGGGTATTCAGTGAAAATTAACAATTCTCATGAAACAACCTTTGAAAAGACATCTGAATATGATGAATCCCTACACTCCTAATTAATGATAAATTATTATAAAGGCATAATGAATATGAATTGTATTTATTACATTTCACAATCATTGTTACAATAAATGTAAATTTGAACAAATGGTCTGCTCACAGTGTCATTTAGCATTCATTGGAAAAATGTACACCAGTGTATGTTCCATCCAAACTACTGATATATTTCTCTCCCTTTGTTTTTTATCAGATATTCTATGTCCTCTTAACATTTAATTTATACAAAATATTAAAGACTATTAAAGAAAGGTTGCCAACAAATTGGTGTTGACTCTTAGTACCCACATAGATTTCCTTCAGGGGGAATCTGTCCCCAATCCTTGAGGTCTTCCTATGGCACACCCATTGCCAGTGTAACTGAGCCCATCTACCTTTATAGAAGGAATCCTTTGTTGACAAACCTTTGCTATTTCTTCTGCAAAAGCTTTGTGACAAATCAAGCACAAAAGTCTAATGCTGCGAGACCAATATACATCAAAAATCTTAATCAAAGAAAATAGGCAAGGATATACAGTATCCTGGCTCCTATATTATTTAACTATTATATAACACACAAACACTCATGATCTCAGTCTTAAATAAGTTAGCACATAATCCTCCATAGCTGATGTGAGCATGTTTTAACAGATATGCAGATAATGTAGTGGTATTGTATTAACACAAATTGGGTTGATAACACTGTGGTCTGTTGTGATATTAAGGAACTCTTCTCTGACAAAGTTTTGAAATCAGTTATATTGCAAAATTCTCTAATGTTCATATATGGATACTGGTTGTCAACTGCAAAAGGTCATAGTATTTAAGTATCATTTCCCTAAGACAGTGATGGCGAACTTTTTAGGGACCGAGTGCCCAAACTGCAACCCAAAACCCACTTATACATCGTCGGGTGCTGGGTGGGTGTGGCCCATTGGGTGGATGTGGCCCATTGGGTGGGTGTGGCTGCAGCGGTAACGGCAGACTGGGTGGGACTAAAAAGTTCAATCAATCAATTCCAACTTTGCAAGATCTTTTTTTTTTCCGTGAGAAATTGAAATTGACTGATTGATTGAACCTTTTTTTTTTTTTTTGCACACGGCAGCGGGGGCCTGAAGCAAAAAGGTTTTATAAAACCAGCTGAAGGCCTAGGACTGGGGTGATGGCGCGCATGCCCACAAAGAGGACTCTGAGTGCTGCCTCTGGCACCCGTGCCATAGGTTCGCCACCACTGCCCTAAGAAATGGAGTGCATATTTAGAATATACTATACAGAATGCATGAAGATCAAATTTGTCTACTCAAATCTTGGGAAGCATTATATATTCTAGCTGCAATGCAATTATTTATTGTAAAATCCTGAGTATAACTTCTCCATAGTACACAGAAATGACTTTATAAAAATACCTCAAGATGTGAGCCATGTACAGTCTACAATTCTGAGAAATATGTTTCAGGTCTTACATTGTATACCTAAAGTTATCCTTTGTTTGGAAATTGGTATACACAGAATTGATATGATAGTGTGTCCCAATACTGTAAACTCCTGATTAGAAACAGTCTTGCCTCCTAATGGATGTGGTATCTCTCATCTTTATACTACTATTCTATATTTTAAAACTGTTTTAGCCAAATTAACTAAACAGAAATAAAACAAGAACTGTTTGGAGTATATGAAGTTCTGAGTTTTAATTCAGTTCATATCCACATCTCTAGAAATACAACAAAGTTTTCTGCATTTATGATAGATTTTGTTGGGATATTATACTATAAAAGAGTAATGGGCATACATATAAGATTCTGGAACTCACATTCTGGAGCTCATTTCACTTGTAATTACATCCATACTGAATCAACTCTCCATAATATGCAATGTATTTTAAACAATTAAAAAGCAGTCCCAACCATCCTAACTTGGAAATAAAACACCAGTCTCCAAGTCAACTTTTTCATCTAAAAATCCTGCTTTATATAACATAATCATGTTCTCAGCCACTTTTCTGGATTCCTTCAAAATAAAATCATAAACAAAAATATTTTCAGTAAAATATCTTAATTAACTTGGTGTTAAATGGACCATTTCATGCAATGCAATAATATTTTGTTTCATTTCATAGTCTTAGATTATCTCTTAAATTATTCACCCCTTTTTATCTTCCTCCCTCTCTTAATAGTTTCCTAACACTTATATTTCATAATAAAGTCATGAAAATATGATAAAGTGAAAATTTGAACATTAGACACTAGATAAAACCAGAAGGAACAAAAGATTGCAATTAGAAAAGTACAACACTTAAATTTAACTTACTAAATGGCGCTAATAATAATAATAGCACACACTGAAGTCAAGAAAAAGATTAGAGGTGACTACATCAAGAGAGTGAACAAGATCTTAAAGTCCAAACTCAATGGAGGAAATACCATAAAGGCAATAAATACCTGGGCAATTCCAGTCATTAGGTACACAGCTGGAATAGTGGACTGGACTCAAGCAGAACTAAAAACAATGGATAGGAAGACCAGAAAAATAATGACAATGAATCACGCCCTTCATCCACACAGTGACATTGACAGACTTTATCTACCAAGGCAAATAGGTGGGCGTGGAATGCTACAAATACATCAGATGGTTGAAGAAGAAAAAATGGCTTTGGAAGAATATCTGAAGAATAATGATGAAGATGCACTGAAATTAGTATATCAGAAGGCTTACTAACTACTGGAGAGACCAAACTGGCCTACAAGAAAGACCAAATGAAGAACAGAATAGAGGCATGGGAAGACAAAGCACTACATGGCCAATACATTAAAAAAATAGCTGGGAAAGCAGATAATAATAAAACCTGGCAATGGCTAAGAGCAGCAAAATTGAAGAAAGAGACTGAGGGAATAATTCTGGCGCACAAGACCAAACCTTAAGGACAAATGCATATAAAGTCAAAATTGAGAAGACAGCAACAGACAGTAAGTGCCGCTTATGCAAAGAAGCTGAAGAAACAGTGGACCACTTGGTAAGCTGTTGCAAGAAGATTGCACAGACTGACTACAAGCAGCGGCATGACAATGTAGCAACAATGGTGCATTGGAAGATCTGCAAAAAAATCATTTGCCTGTAAGCAAAAACTGGTGGGATCATAAAATAGAGAAAGTCATAGAAAATGATAAAATTAAACTGCTCTGGGACTTCAGAATTCAAACAGACAAGCACCTGCAACATAACACCCCAGACTTAACAATTGTCGATAAAAAAGACAAAAAAGTCTGGATAGTGGACGTGGCAGTGCCTGGAGACAGCAGAATAGAAGAGAAAGAACTGGAGAAGATAACAAAATACAAAGACCTACAAATAGAAATAGAAAGACTGTGACAAAAGCAAGCAAGGGTAGTACCAATAGTAATAGGCTCCTTGGGTGCAATCCCAAAACAACTGGAGCACCACTTGAACACCATTGGCATTGACAAATTCGCTATTAGTCAATTGCAAAAGGCGGCCTTACTAGGAACTGCTTCCATCCTGCGACGATATCTGTAATACCATCAAACATCCACATCTGCCTATCCCAGGTCCTGGGTAAGGACTCAATAGGTAGACAAAATGCCAAATCCAGTCTGAACATCTGGCTGACTGTGCGATGATCCATAATAATAATAAGGGACCTTGAAGGTCATCGAGTCCAACCCCCTGATCAGGCAGGAAACCCTACACCATTTCAGACAAATGGCTGTCCAGTCTGTTGTTTTTTTTTTGTAAAAATTTTTTATTTTCAATTTTACAATTCATTACATTCATAAAAATACTTCAGATAAAGAATAAAGCAAATTGATACACACAACCTTCGGTATTGCTCACCCATTTCCCCCCAAACCGCATCCACTCTCTAACCTACTTCCCTCTCTCCCTCTTCTTCCTCTTCCCACTCTCCCCCTCTCCTCCTTCTCCTCAACCTTCCTACTTGCTTCTCCCCTTCTTCCTAACTTCTCACTCCGGATGCAGTCCAGGGGAAATGCCCGAGCATTTCCTCTCTCCAAATTAAAACATCAATATTATATACAATAAAACTATTTCTACTTATCTGAGCTACTTAAACTTGAACCCATCCAACATAATCTATTTAAGTTTATAATTATACAATAACCAAAATCATACTAACCCTTAACTCTCTTCAAACTTTAACATCATAATTTTATAAACAAATTCATTACTCATAAAATACGTGAAACTTTGTAGTTTCATACTTCTTCTGAACATATTCTATCCATCTTCTCCATACATTAAGATATCTCTCTTGTGGATGGTCCTTTAAATAAGCAGAAATTTTAGCCATTTCTGCTAAATTAGAAACCTTAAATACCCATTCTTCTAAAGAAGGCAGAGAATCCTTCTTCCAATATTGACCCACCAATAATCTTGCTGCTGTTATTAAATTCAACATTAAGATAGTTTCTTTAGCATCAAAATCCACAAAAATACCCAAAAGAAACAACTGGGGAGTAAACTTAATCTTCCTTTTAAAAACCTTTTGAATGTTCCACCAAATCATAATCCAAAAGGCTTTAATATTTTTACAAGTCCACCAAACATGAAAATAGGTTGCATCCAAGCAACCACATCTCCAACATTTAGGTTGCAGGTTCGGGTACATACAAGACAACTTTTTAGGATCCAGATGCCATCTATAAAACATTTTATAAAAATTTTCCCTCAAGTTTTGAGCCTGTGTAAATTTAACATCTCTAATCCAAATTACCTCCCATAAATCCAATGAAATCGGTTCCTGAATATTCTGGGCCCATTTAATCACACAATCTTTTACTAACTCTGTTTCCGAGTCCAGTTTTATTACCTCATTATAAATTCTTTTAATATGGGCATATTTCTGATCCTTAATCTGAATTACCAAATTTTCATCTACTAAAGTAATTCCCACTTTCTTATCTAAAGTCCACCTCTGCACTATTTGCAGATATTGAAACCACGATTGTAAAATATTTTCTTGCCTTAACACATCTGAAGACTTTAGTTGCCAATCAGTACCCGACCAAATAAGGAACTCATTGTACGAAATGTTATCAAAATTCACCCCCTTAGAAACCGCCTGAATGGCTTGTCCAGGAATCCCCCAAATAGGTATTTTATAATTTAACTTATAATAATATTTCTTCCAAACTCGAAGTAGAGCATTTCTTAAAATATGTGACTTAAAGACCCAATCTACTTTCTTATCAAAAATTAAGTATGCATGCCAACCATATAATAAATCCCACCCTTCAAGAACAAGAATATTTTTATTTGTTAAATTAAGCCAGTCACTTACTAAAGTTAAAGTGGCCGCATCATAATATAATTTCAAATTAGGTGTTTTAAGTCCACCTCTTTCTCGAGCATGTTGTAAAATCTTAAACTTTGCCCTTGATTTCTTCCCACCCCAAATAAATTTATTGATACCCTTCTGCCACTCATCCAAATTAGCATCCTTCTTTAAAATAGGTATCATCTGAAACAAAAAAAGAAACTTTGGTAGAACATTCATCTTTACTACTGAAATTCTCCCCAGTAACGATAGTTGCAGTTTTTGCCAATCATTTAAATCTTTTTGTACTTTAACCCATAAGCGTTCAGAATTGTTCTTATACAATTTTCCATTAGATGTTGTAATATATACTCCTAAATACTTAACCTTATTAACTACTTCGTAACTTGTTGCTTCAGCTATAAAATCTTTTCCCTTCATAGACATATTTTTCAATAATATTTTAGTTTTATTCTTATTCACCTTAAAACCAGAGACCTGTGCATACTGTGCTAAAATTTCAACCAAATCTTTGACCAAATCTGTTGGATGGGATAATGTCACAACCAAATCATCAGTAAAAGCTCTCAGCCTATAATCAATCTTACTTATTTTTATTCCTTTTAATCTAGGTGAATATCGAATTTTAATAAGTAAAATCTCCATTGTTAATACAAATAACAAGGGGATAAAGGACAACCCTGTCTTGTACCTTTTCCTATTTTAAATACATCTGTTAATCCCCCATTAATTATAATTTGTGCCGATTGTTGCTGATATATGGCCTTGAGAGCACACAAAAATTTATCTCCAAAATTCATTTCCTCTACGACTTTCAATAAAAATTTCCAATCTAATTGATCAAAAGCTTTCTCAGCATCTATAAATATTAAACAAGCAGGGATTTGGTTGTTCTTATCCAAATACTCTATTAAATTAACAATTTGTCTTACATTATTTTTCATATATCTTCCCATTATAAATCCAGATTGGTCAGTATGAATCAATTGTTTCAAAACCTGCATTAGTTTATTTGCCAATATCTTTGCAAAAATCTTGTAATCTGTATTTAAAAGAGATATAGGCCTGTAATTTCTAGGTTGGGAGAGATCCTAGTCTTCCTTTGGAATCAATGATATGAAGGCTGTTCTCCAAGATGGAGGTAACCCTGCTCCGGACAAGATATCATTAAAAAGTTCCTTTAATGGTTCTATCATTTCTTCAGATAGCATCTTATAATAAATTGCTGTTAACCCATCAGTACCTGGAGTCTTACCAACCTTCAATTGTTTAATTGCAAAAATAATCTCTTCAGAGGTAATTAAACCATTAATCCCATCACGTTGGTCACTCGTAAGTCTAGGAAAATGTGCTTCCTGTAGATATTTTTCTATGTCTGAAGTTTGTATAATTTCACTAGCATATAACTTTGAATAAAAATCTAAAAAAGACTTTTTAATCAAATTTTGTTGATAGACTTCTTTACCTTTATAAATTATTTTATCTATAATCCTCGATTTCTGTTTCTTACGTAATTGATAAGCCAACCATCTGCCAGGTTTATTTGCATTACAAAATGTATTATGTTTCATATACCTCAAATTAGTTGCCATATGATCCGCTAATAACATGTTAAATTGCTCCTTAAGCAGAGTAATAGAAACCTTTAAGTTATTATCCATTGTGTTTGATATTAGAATCTTTTCCTTACATTTAATCTCATCTTCAAGGTCTTTACATTTCTGAGTCTGTTTACGTCTATGAGCATTATTCATAGAAATCAAAATCCCTCTCATATATGCTTTACTAGAATCCCATACCATTGGCATTGAGGTACCCTTATTCATATTCCAAACAAAAAATTCCTTTAAATAACCTCTACATCTCTGTATATTCTCTTCATATCTAAATAAATTCTCGTTCAACCTCCAAGACCTTCTAGTCCTTTCTTCCAACGAAATTTCCAACCATACAGGACTATGATCTAAAATTATTCTAGGAAATATCTTGATATTCTTCACCCTAGAAAGGAAATCATTAGTAACCAAAAAGAAGTCAATTCTAGAATAAGATTGGTGCCTATCTGAAAAAAGGTAAAATCTTTTTCTTCAATGTTCCATTCTCTCCAAATGTCTCTAAGTTCCAAATCATCCTTTAAATCAAAAAAAGCTTTAGGAAGTCTTGCATGATTAGAAACTTTAGAAGAACCCTTCTTATCTTTACTTGAATCTAAAACACCATTCCAATCTCCCATCATAATAACTGACTTGTAATCCAAAGAAGTTAATTTCTGGTGAATCATCTTATAAAAATATTTTTGTTGTTGATTGGGAGCATATAATCCAACAAGAAGAGTTCTCTTATCATTTATTAATAAATCAATAATAACATTTCTTCCTTGTAGATCAGAATCAATTAACTTTGGTGAAAGCTCCTTTCTCACATAAATAACTACACCTCCTTTTTTCTGCAAAGCAGGAGCTGTGAAATGTACCCCCAGCTGGGGGTTAAACAAATATTTTTGATCTTTAGAAATAATATGAGTCTCTTGTAAACAAATAATATCATTTCTGTGTTGTTTCAAATAATGAAAGATTTTCTTTCTTTTCTGTGGTGAATTAAGACCATTAACATTTCAAGTTAGAAGCTTTGCCATTCTTGGCAGGTTGAAGCCTTTGGAACAAAACCTCTACATTTGCAGTCGATGACCTCTTTGGCCTTGCTCCTCCCACTGGCTCTGAAGTAGACTGTGATGAAACTCTATCATCTACCTTTTGTTGTTGTTGCTGTTGCTGTTGTTGTTGTTGTTGTCTTTCTCTACGTTTATGAGCAGCATGTGTAATTCTCTGTTCCCTTGGGTCTTCCGTTATTTGCAAATTCTGTTGCATAGATTCAACCAATAATTCTTCTCCCAAAGATGGCATTGAACCTACAGCCAACTGTGCTTCTGCCTTGCTCTCATCTTTTTTTGATCTTGGAGATGGTGGTGGACTTCCTTTTAAAATAGTAACATAAAAATGTCTTGCTTTTGAAATTGTATTAAGACGATATCGTGTGCCAACGTAGGTCACCACTATCCCACAGGTATATCCCATCTAAATTGAATTTGTTGTTTCTTAAGTTCTTCAGCCAAAAAAGCAAAGTCTTTTCTTTTTCTGAGAATTTTGGAAGGTATTTCCTTTAAAACTATCACATCCTGAGCTGCAATCTGAAATCTTTGCTTATAGAAGACCTGTATAATTTCATTACAAAGTGATTTTTGTAATGAAATTTTTGCAACCCACGAATTAACTCTGAAGATCTTTTCTATATCTCTCAACATTACTTCAGGATCAAATTCCAAAATAGAAGCCAATTCTGCTGCAATTTCTTCTTTCAAATACTCCTGAACATTTTTCTTCAAGCCTCTTATTCTCAAAGCATACTCCATTTCTCTATATTGTGACATTATAATTTCATTCTGTGCAACATCCACATTATCTTCTATTTTTTCAACTCTATCTTGTAATATTTCAACATTACCAACCACCTCATCCATCCGGTCGTCAATCTTTTCCACAAGGCCAGCAAGCCCTTGGAGTGCAAACACAATATCTTCCGTCAGCTCATTATTTTTTTGAACCGGGAGCTCTGCTGTTTTTTCTAGAGTCTTATCTAAAGCATCTTGTAAATCCTTAAGTGTAATTACCTGAGGTGGAGGAGAAGGTGGAGAAGGTTTAGGTTTAGTTGTTGTGCAGTCTGAATTACTGGAGAGGAAGTTGAAGTTTTAGGAAGAGAAAAAGGTCCAGAATGTTTTGAAGCCATTTTAAAAAAAATTCCCTTTCTTTTTTCAAAAAATAATAAAATAAGAATAAAGGAGAAGAAAAAGCAATTCCCTCTTTAAAAGGAAAAAAATTCTTTAAGTAAATCAAGTCTGTTACATTGTTAAAACTTTGTTGCCAGTTAAAGATAGTGAATGGAAAATAGAAAGTGAAAGTTCTCAGACAAAGAAAGTAACAAAGAAGCAGGATTCCTCCGCCATATTTCTTCACTCCAATTGAAATAATAACAGGAGAAGATGTTAAATCACACTGAGTTAAGTTTAAAATAAAATCATCCAATTCTTGTCTTCCTGACCGCTCTGTCTGCTTTTAAGTTGACTTACTGTTTTCATTTAAGCAGCAGCAGTGGAGGCAGCATCTAGCTTCATTCTCCCGCCAGAGAACAAAGGCATCCAGGGAAACGGAGCAACACCCAGACTCCGAGGGAACTCTTACTGTTCGTCTCCCAGAAAAAAGACTGGAAGACTTGTGAGGCTCTACCTCTATCCAGGAAAAGCTCACCTTCCTCCCTTTGCCCGGGAGGAAGGTTTCAAGATGCAAAACAGCTGATCGGCGCTGTTTTGCCAGCTTTTACGCTTTCCTGTGATGGACGGCTGTCAAAAAGCCACCATCGTCACGGCGCAACCACCGGAAGTCCCTGTCCAGTCTGTTTTTAAAAACTTCCAGTGTTGGAGCATTCACAGCTTCTGGAGGCAGATTGTTCCACTGATTAATTGTTCCAACTGTCAGGAAGTTTCTCCTTAGATCTAGGTTGCTTCCTCTTTGATTAGTTTCCATCCATTGCTTCTTGTCCTGCCTTCAGGCGTTTTGGAGAATAGCTCAACTTCCTCTTCTTTGTGGCAGCCCCTGAGATATTGGAACACTGCTATCATGTCCCCCCTTGTCCTTCTCTTCCTTAAACTAAGCATATCCAATTCCAGAGCTATTGTTCAAAAATATTCTTCTGTTCTTTAACATTTGATGTATTGAAGAATATTTTTGAACAATGAACCAAGAAGTAAATATTAAAAGATATATTTCATTATAGATAGGCTGTTTTGAGATGCTAACAAAGAAAAGATTTACTGAATAAGATTGAAACTAATCTGAAAGTGGATTTAAAAATTACAAGACGTAAGAGCAATATGGAAAAAGATTTTACACTAAATATTAAAATGAAATCAACTTATGTCTTAATAGATGAATGAAATGTGCAACTGGAAAATCAAAAGAGTGTCTTGGATAACTTTCCCTACAGTGGATTTAAAAATAAATCTGTTAAAGTTTTGAAAGATTTTGTGATAAGAGACAAAGAAAAAATGAAAATAAAACAAGCATTGTTTGAAGAAATAAAAGGTGAAGATGTGATGTAACGTGCACTTGCAGAAGAGGAGGAGAATTTAGCAACATGGAGCTTTCTCAGTGAGAGGCACAGATTAAGACATTGCACAGTCCCATACTGGAAGGGATGAGGGAAAAGAGATTCAGAGTAGCCACACCCAAGAATCTCTAAGAATATATCTAGTAGGTTAGGAAGTGCAGCTTTACTTTGGTAAGATTCTGTCAATTAGGTATAAGCAAATAAAGAATGAATGTGATTCAATTTTTCTGTGTTGTCTCTGGTCTTGGCCTGACACAAGATTATTAAAACAATAGAATGGAATATGAAGTGGGTTTATCTGCTCAAGGTTAAAATAGATATGCTGTTATTTCTCATAAACCTTGGTGGGCTTTTGCTGAGCAGGATTGAACAATGATGTTTTAAGGATCTGTTTATAGATAAGAGATGAGAGATAAAAAAATGTTTGCTGTACTTTAAAAAAGGTGATAGATTATTAAAATTGTTTATAATTGTGAGAAAGAAGGAAGCCATTTCTTAACAAATTTGTTTTTTCTCTGTTATATTTTTTTCTTTCCTTGTTCTTTTTATGTTTTTATATTACTTTCTTTTTATATTACTTTCTATTTTTTAAAAGTAGTATTAGTTTTTAGCTGTGTAGCTATAATATTTAATAAATTTGTTATAAAATATTTCATCATAAAGTTATCACAAAAAGGCCTAGCATTCTACATAACATTTAGACCGCATTTGAATAAATAGTTAGATAAGAAGCAGAAAATTGTTAATACATTCTTTGGTGATGTTTCCTGTTGTTAAAAGTAAGAAATGCAAAGCAGTGCTTGTTGTGTTTAGGCATATCAGGCATTGGCTAAAATGCCCTTGACAGGCTAATTTATCTGAGTAAGTGCAAGACAGAGTAAAGAATATGTTTCATCTCCCAGCCTGACTAGATGGATGACTTAAAGGACTTGTTAAGTATCATGAGAGCAAATAAATGGGTCACATTGGAACAAATCCATCCTTACTTTTCTTTTCCAAGGATAATTGTTCTGGAGTCAGTGTTTATAATTTGTATTCCTATTACTGTTTCAATAACAGTAAATTGTAATGAATATAAATTAGAATATTAGTATAAGCCATTATGGGGTAACAAATTAGGCTGGATTTTACTTTTTTTAAAATATATTTTATTAGATTTTATATGGGTAGGGAAAAGGTGGAGTTAGTGCGGGTACAGGGAAATCAGGATAAAGGGGACAGGGTGTGGATAACTACAGTAAATACGTAATTCAGCAAACAAGCTGTCCTCCGGATCTTCATATTGAGTATTATTGTTTATATAATACTAGACATGTATAAGAATAAATCTATATAGTTACAACTGACATTTAGTAAAACAGTAATATTCCTTTAAATAATTAACATAATTAATAGTATAACAACTATTTCCAATCATCAAGCTTAATATTTAATATAATAAAGCTCTAAAATCTCTTATTCTAACGTGTTTTCAACCCACTGATAAAATTTTCCCCAGGTTTTATAGAAGATTGAATCTTCTTTCTCCTTCATCTAACGTTAATCTAGGATTTTCAAAATTATAATCTGGTCTGATGGTAGGTTTTCATTTTTCCAAAATTGGGGGAATAATATTCTTGCAGCTGTTAATACATGTAATATTAAATAATCATTTTTTGCCATAATTAGGTCTTAATATACCTAACAGGAACAGTTCTAGTTTAAATTCTATCTGGATTTTCATCATCTTTTCTAACCATCTATGAATTTTAGACCAATATTTTTTTGCAATAGAACATGTCCACCAGGCATGATAATAAGTACCCAGTTTTTGCTTACATTTCCAACATATATCCGATAAATTTTTAAACATTTTCGCTAAGCGAACTGGTGTCATATGCCATCTATAAAACATTTTATATAAGTTTTCTTTGTATGTTACTGCTTTAGTAAGTTTGATATTTTTATCCCACAGCTTTTGCCAGTCTTCTAGTTCTATAGAATATCCAAAGTTCTTCGCCCATGCTATCATTGTCTCTTTTACTTGTTCTTCTTCCATCTTCCAATTTAATAAGTATTTATAAAGCTTCTTAATCAAATGTTCATCTGTTTTTAAAAGTATTTTAGCAAGTGGAATCTGCTCTTTGTAAAATCCCATTATTTTTATGTCTTTTTTATATCTTGTTTGAATTTGCAAATAGGACCACCATGTTAAGTCAATACCTCGTTGTTGAAGGGCTTGCCTGTCTTTGAGTTTTCCGTCCTTGTCCAAAATGTCTTTATAACTAACAAGTTTATCATAATTAATCAGATTCGATAAGCAAATGCTTCCATCATTGAAAGCCACTCAGGAATTTTCATATACATTTTGTGTCTAACTTTCTCCCATTCAGAGAGTAAAACATTTCTTATAGCATGGTTTTGAAAGTACTTATGTATTTTAGCTTTCTCATAAAAAAGGCATGCCAGCCTAGTTGAAGGTCATATCCCTCTAAATAGAGAATTTGCTTATTTCTCAGAGTAATTCATTCTTTAAGCCAAAGCAAAATAGCTGCTTGATAATAAAGTCTCCAATCCGGAAGTCCAAAACCCCCGCTCTCTTTCGAGTCTTGTAGAAGTTTACATTTAATTCTTTCTTTCTTTGCCATATAAATCTTAATATCATTGCATTTAAATCGTCAAAAAAAATTCTTACCCAGCTTTACAGGAACTGTTTGAAATAAAAAAATTAGCTTTGGTAAAATGTTCATTTTAACAGTCGCTATTCTTCCTAATAGTGATAGTTGGAGATTTCCCCATTTTTCCAGGTTGATTTTTATTTGTTTTATTAGTCTCTCATAGTTATCTTCTTTTAGTAATGAATATTTCACCGTAAAATAGATACCTAAATATTTAACTTTTTTAGCTATTTGATATTTGTCTTTTTGGCGAGTTGAGTTTTCTGTTTATCAGTTAATTTTTTTGTTAACACTTTAGTTTTTTCCCTATTTATTTTCAATCCAGCCACTTCTCCAAATTTCTCAATTTTCTGCAAAAGTTTAAGGGCTGTTTCCAAAGGCTCCTCTAAGATAAAGACCAGATCGTCCGCGAAAGCCTGTAATTTATATTTCTGGACTTTAATCTCAAGACCTTTAATTTCTATGTCTTGCCTGATGTTTCTAGTCAATACCTCCAGAGTAAAAATAAATAGTAGGGGTGAGAATGGACATCCCTGTCTCGTGCCTTTTTTAATATCAAAGCTCTCTATATGGTCTCCATTTATAAGTATCCTTGCTGATTGTTTCTTGTAGATCATTTGGATTGCTTTAATAAAGTTTTCACCAAAGTCCATTTCCTGTAGCTGTTGAAACATAAATTGCCAATTTAAATTATCAAATGCTTTTTGTGCATCTAGAAATAGGAGCGCCATCTGGATCCCTGGATGATTTTCATAATACTCCAAAACAGTTAAAATAATCCTTAAGTTGTTCTTTATCTGTCTTTTAGGAAGAAAGCTATTTTGGTCTGGGTGAATAAATGCTATTAAAAAGCTTTTCATTCTTTCTGCCAAAATTGCAGCAAAGATTTTATACTCCACATTTAGTAATGATATTGGCCTGTAGTTTTTAATTTGTGTAGGATCTGTATCATCTTAGGTATCAAGGTAATATTAGCTTCAGTCCATGAGTTTGGAATTTTTGTCTGTATAAAAGTTTCATTACACAGGTCCTTCAGAAAAGGAGTCACAGTATCTTGTAAAGCTACATAAAATTCTGCAGGTAGTCCATCCGGCCCTGGTGTCTTATCTTTCTTTTGTCTTTTAATTGCCTCCATCATTGATATCTTCTCATTTAACCTCTGTCGCATATTTTCTGATATTTTTGGAAGATTTGCTTTTTTTAAATAGTCCTGAATTGCCTCTTCAGAGATCGTCTCAGCCTTATAAAGTAGTTCATAAAAGGCCTTAACAATTTTTTTGATACCATCATTATGACAGTGTATTTCACCCTTTTCATCCAGTAATTTACTTATCGATCTTTTTTCTCTTTCTTTTTTCAGTCTATATGCAAGCCATCTACCAGGTTTATTAGCATTTTCAAAAAAGTTCTGTTTGGCTTGTTTAATCTGTTGTGCCATAGTATCAGTCTCAAGTAGATTTAATTTATGTTTTATTAAGTCCATTTGTATCTTCAAATTTTTCTTTTGTGGATCAGTTTGTAATTCCAGCTCCAATATACCAAGCTGTTTTTTTCAATTTGGACTGTGTGATTCTCTTTTCTTTGTTCTTTTTAGCAACATAAGTTATAGCTAAACCTCTAAAGTATGCTTTTGCCGTGTCTCAAACATTTTGAATAAAAGTATCTTCCTTTTTATTAATCTTAAAAAAAATCCATTTCTTTTGTTGCTAATTGTAAAAATTATTTTTCCTTCAAAATAGATTTATTCAGAGACCATATCAATCTTTTCTTAGATCCTTTCCATGTCATTTTAATTGGATTATGGTTTGCCCAAATATTTGGTTATATTTCAACTTCCTGTATCATAGTCTTCAGGTCATGGGAGATCCATATCATGTCTATTCTTGACCAAGATTTATGCCTGTTAGAGTAAAAGGTATATTGTGCCTTTCCTGGATTCATCTCTCACCATATATCCTGCAAACATAGTTCATCTTTCATTTTTAAACAAGATTTAGATAAAGTATTACTTCCTTTCTTCCCTTGTTTATGGCTTTTGTAGTCTCGAAATGCATCCACAATTGCATTAAAGTCTCCCAATATACAAAGACTATGATAGTTTAAATCCACAAGTTTGTTGTATAGTTGTTGAAAAAATTGCTCTTGTTCCTCGTTGGGAGCATATATTGCCATCAACAATATTTGTTTTTGATTACATGAAATCTCCACCATTACTATTCTTCCTTCCTCATCAGAATAAATTTGTTTTGGATTCAACTTTTCTTTTATAAATATCACTATGCCTCTTTTCTTTTGTAATGCCGAAGAAAAATAAAGTTTGCCTAGTTTTGGCTGTTCTAAAATTCTAGAGTGTTGTCTCTTAATATGAGTCTCTTGTAGACAAATTATGTCCATGTTAAGTTTCTGTAGACTATGAAATATTTTACTCCTTTTTGATGGGGAATTGAGACCATTTATATTTATTGAGTATATTCCAATTTCCTCCATAATTTCAATTATTTCGGGATCTCAGTCTTCTAGATGAGCTTATCTGTCTCTGACCTTTAGATCTGACATCTTCCTCTGATTGCGTCTTTTTTGGTATCTCCTCCTCTGTTTGCTTAGAAGTCTCTGCAGTAGGCGTTCCCTCTGATCTCTTAAATTCCATATCACCTTTCTCCAAAAAGGCTCTGTGCTTATTGAAAAATTCCTCTGCTTGGAATGGAATGTCCAGTCTCTATCTTTTTGAGTCCCAAAAAAACAGTAGCCCTTCTGGAATCAACCATCTAAAATTCACTCCTCTATCAATCAATTTCCTTGTTAAAAATTGATAATCTCTTCATGCTTCCCTTATTTTTCTAGGGATCTGTTTAAGAACTACAAGTTCTTTATCTTTATACTTTATAGGTTAGTCCCTTACAATTCTCAAAATTTCATCTCGTTGATTTCTTTTAAGAAATCTGACGTGGACTTCCCTGGGAACTCTGTTCCTTCTTGTGTAGTTAGAGTTGACTCTAAAAACCTGGTCCAATTCCCTATTCATTTGGTCCTTTTCAATTCCAAGTAAATCTGCCAGTAGTCCACTCATCAAGTCTAATAAGTTCCCATCTTTCTCTTCTATCACATTTTGAAATCTTAAGAAATACAATATCCGTTCCATCTCCATGACTGCCATATTGCCTTCCAATTCCACATTAGATTGTAGAGCTACTAATTTTTCATCTACCACTGCTGACTTGTCTTCTATTTTCTGTATTCTTTCTTATGTATCTATCATCACCTGCTGAAATGCTTCCATTATTTGGTCCATCTTAAGGATATCATTCTTCAAATCTTCACAGTTTCTGTCTAAGTCCTTTTTCATATACATTCTACAATCCATGATTGCCTGGCATATGGCCTATGTGTCTTTTTGTTGAGCTTGTTGGGTTCCTGCTGTAGAAATGTAGTGATATATTGTTGGGGCGCCGGACTCACCAAAGTTGAGGCAGGGGCTGAAGAACCCTTTTTCACTCCTTTCGTCAAATTTAGTGTACTCATCGCCAAATTATTATAGTTGTAATTTGTAATCCAATAACAGGCCCGATGGCCATTTTATTTGTAAACATGGAGGTCCACTGGCCGATTGTAATCCACCAAAATGCACAAGAAGGCAAAAGAAGGATAAAAATAGTAGTCCAGTGCCCTCCTATTATCAGGAGACAAGGCCAAAAATAATTTAAAAAAAATAAGAGAGAAAACTAAAGATCAAAAGAAGGAATAAAAGTTATCAAAAAAAGAAAAATTATCAAGGAGCCCTAAAAAAAAAAGAAAAAAAGAAGATATGGACAAAGAAGCACCCAAAGTCTCTAGAAAAAGAGTAAAAAAAAATAAATAAGCCAGGAAAAAAAAAACAACCCTACCAGGCAACAATGACCAAGTTTTAATCCAATTGCAGCTTTGCAAGATCTTCTTGTGTAGTTTCCTTACTACAGAAATTACAACCAGTCACAGATAAAAAGCCAGACACTAGGCAAAAACAAAAGCAAAAGCCCAAAGCTCTCTCTTGAAGGTCTCTAAAAGATAAGAATGTCTGGGCACACAGCCAAGTGTCTGGGCATTGAGTCAGACTTTGCAGCTGTGTATCCAAGGTCAGAGAAAAAAAAATAACCACGAGGAGATGCTGTTTCTTTCCCCGTTGTTTGAATAGGGAGAGGAAAAAAAGTTTAAAAAGCGAAACAGCAAGCTAAAGTTCTGTAGCAAGGCAATTAAGCTGGCTTCTTCAAAAAAAAAAAAAAAGAATATATATCATAGCAATCTTGCTTTTCTGTCCATAATAAAATATAGTAAGATCTTCTACTTTAATTCCATTGAAAAAGAGTTCAGAAGTTTTATAATGAAGCTTAAACCGCTGCTTTAGGGGAGGAGGGGAATTAAAAAACCCTTCTCCCTCCCTTAAGCTTCCAGCTTCAGCTCAAAGGCAAGCAATTTATTTCAAAAGGTCCAGTTTGCCATAAATATTGAGGTTATCTCACCCAGAGCAATTGCTTGTTCTCAATCAGCTGTCTTCTGTCTCCGACGATCAGCTGGTGATGGCGGCGATCACAAAAGCACTCCGCCCTTCTTTTGCAAGTTCCAGGGCTGTTTTGAGTTCAGAGAGCTGGCTACCACTGGCTCCCCTTCCTCAAAAGTTCACCCCTTGGTGGCTACCCTCCAGGGTGGCACTCAGCCCAGATGGGCCCGCCAGCGAAAGAATTCCAGACCCTGGGGATGGAGAAATCGACAATTTAATTATTCATATAGAAATTGGAATTATCTGGCTAATAATAAAAAATATTATCATTACAATATGGAGAAAATGAAATTATTTGTAAGCCTTTTAATAAAATACAAGGAGAATGCCATATAGAGAAAAAAATAAATGTTCCAGTATATCAAGAATCAAGTACTATGCCAGCCTTCTGAATGCTTGCAAGGGATGTAAGAGGGACCTGATTTGGAAAAATCCAAACCTTTGTGGGTTGGTCTCAGCATGTTCCCTTTCTGCAATTACTAGAATTATTAGAACAAAAATTAAAATAAAAATTTCAGTGGTCCACTGGACCTTTGTGAGCATGGATCTCTTCTCTATCCTTATGCCTCTTTCTGTGAGCAGTGAAGAGAACCCATTGAAGTAGTAGCAATAATAGTAATGGTAATAGTAATACTAATTGTATTAGAGAATCTGGCTTCTCTCATTTTCTTTGCTTGTTGGAAGTCACCTGGGAAGATTACAAATTATGATTATGTACCACAAGACACTGCAAGCACCATAAATGTGAGCCAGTTGCTTAGTGTCTGAATGTGATCGCATGGCCACAGGGGTGATACTTTGAGGACAGGTTATAAATAAGTTACAAGCCATTGTAACTTAGAACTCTTGTTAAATGTTAGGTCGTAAGTTGTGGACTAGCCATAGTGGGCTTTCTTCAACTCTCTTCTCTACTTAGGCTGTATTTATAACGTGAATTAAATATTCAAAATATAGTGGGAATAGATGTGCGTCACCCAGTATAGTCTATTAATCAATCACATTTCTGTAAAAGTGTGTACACAAAGATTTAGAGCCCATCTCTTTGTTACATTACAGTAAAAATGATTTTTAAAATATTTTGCTTGTTTAATATAAATGGAAATTAGGAAGGCTTGACATTAACAGTATCTTAGCAAATTCATTTGCAGAGAGAGCTTTGATTTACAATACTGTGAAAACTATCCCACAATTGCATTTTTTTAGCATGAGAGGGTTATATTAAATAATAATGAAAATCAGAACGTAATTATTTTTGACACTGAATTATATTTGAGAGGATTTTTTTTAGATGATACTAATTTCCAGCTGATGAGGCTACCGGAATGTAAAGAAATTCATTTTACATGTTAAAGGAGAAAGAAGACAAAATTGTGAATAAAAATAAAGTAAAGCTTATATCAGGAGAGAAGTACAAATGGAGTTTGTGTCATGATGTCACAACACATGTTTGATTTTACTTAGGATTTTCATTTTTTTAATTTTTTTTTCAGTTTTATCAAACACCGTGTTACTTACCCACTACTCATTATGATGGGTAGGAGAAAAAGATCAATGGATATTCACAGCTATGATAATGTTATCACCACCCAAAGAAGCTCTTAAGGAAGAAGCTATTTGGAAGTATATTGATGTTTGCTATAATATAATGTATATTACTTTTGGCTTTGTATATTTTATTGTTTGCACTGCTTAAAGTATATATTTTGAATAAACACTCAAACACTAATACATGGGAAGTGAGTTGTAATTTGTTCTTTTGTGTGTACAGAATATTATGTAGTTATAGATATATAAGCACATTTCCTTAATGGCATGAAACTCATTTTTTTTATTTCCTTTCATATTACTGAAATCAGTATTTAAGATTTACAAGTTCCATTATGAAGAATATATCTTGTAAAGAAGAAAAACATACCTGTAAGGCAAACATGCATTTCCCATCAGTTCACAGCAGTTAGTCTTAAATGACTATGTTGTTTGTAGTTTGGAAAAGTAATATTAAAGAAATAGCAAAGTAGAATTATATTTTAGGAGATATACTCATTGCTCATCCCATATTTTGTTTTATTCTCTAGTAAAGTGAGAGCTTATTATTTCCATAATGAAGATAAAAAGCCAATAAACCTTTCCTTATAGATTAATAGTAATGTAAGCATTGATGAATTACATAGAATGAAATAGTCATTATGACAGAATTGTGCATCAAAATGATGTATTTAAGGGTAACGTCTATAATGCAGACCATGTAGGTAAATACAAAAAAAAGTTGAGAAGAGAGGAATAGAAATTATAGAAATTTGCATGCAGCAAGATGGGCAGCAAACAAATTTAACAAATAAATAGAAAAATAAAAACATGTACAGTTGAAGACATATGGAACCAGTCTGGTGGATTAGACTTGCAAAGAAAAACAAATTGGGCACATTTTGTACCTTTAAAGCATCTTATAGAAAATATATCTTTAGGAGGTATTGTGGTTAAAAGATCAAATTTCCTAGGCTCATATGGAGAAAGAGGATTATATGTATAGATTATATTGATCTTAAATGCATTTATTTATGCATTGTTCTTCAAAATAAATCAGTGAGGTAAAGTTTTTTAAAGTACATTTTTCATGAGCACTTAAAGAAGATGCCAGTATGCTTTCTTGTGTGCTTTGTAACAGTATCTTCATATTTAGTGATTTCACCTCCTCCTTCCTCACTTCTCTCACTATTAATGTGGCATTGAAATCTGTCTTGCAATTTTCCAGGGATGTTTTCTTTCTCTGAGAAAGGTATTTCTTTTTCCCTTTTCTTTTTAACCTTTTTCCTAGGATACTTAAACATTTTTATTTTTCTTTCTGGAATTATTGTTAGAAAATAATGGGAGTGGGTGGAGAGCTTTTTATTTCTTTCAAATATTGCAGAGTGCCCAGCCTGCCCAATAGAAGAAGTTCTCTTCTTCATTGAAATTTAATTAAATTGGGAGATGACTATAAAGATACATGATTCAAGGAGACTTCATAACTAAAAATACACCATTCTCCACCAGTCAAAAAATTACTCTTTTTATTTGAAAACAAATTCTTTGGCAGGTAAAAGAGAGAATTCACATTAATTTTATCCTTTATTTCATCTATTGTATTATTTGGGAGAAAACTAAGAAAGTTTACATGATGTACAGTATGTCTAGTTTTAATATATGGCGGTTGTAATAATTTGGCAGTGTTTAGAACGTGTCAAATTACAGCATTGTGAACAATATTTTGTTCATATCTATTCAGGTACTAAATCTACAGATTATTAGGTTTTCATTTCTACATGCCAGTGCCATCTTTCTACCCATGATTGAGAAATAAACATATTATTACATAAGAATTCTATATTCTAGTTCCCATTCAAACTGAATGAGATTATATATATATATATATATATATATATATATATATATATATATATATATATATATATATTGAGTACAACACTTACATCTCATAAAATGTCAATGTGTATTGCCCCATCTGTTATTTTCAGCATAGATAGATGAGAGCTACTAATTTTGCCAGGGCAAACAATTCATAGTGAAAACCCAGTTGTGTTGATATTTTTTATGTAGATTTAGAATAATGAAAAAGAACATCTGATAACTTAAATGAAGGTTGCATAGGGGAAACCAGGTTCATTACTTCCCAGCTAGTTTCATAATATTACACTGAAAAACTACTGTAAAACAAGAAAATGTTTCTTGCCTGTTTGTCTCTCTTACCTGGTTTTCCAAACAGGACTGTACAGTTGATTGGTTGGTTGGTTTTCCCAAGCTGGGAACTATATTTCAAATGCAAAAGAAGGGGGTTGAAACAAAAATACTTCTGTTTTATTTAAACATAGTTTACAAAGAAGTACTTTGATCTAATAATTCAGGAACATGTAAAAAGTTTGTTTTTCTTCTGTCACAAACTTGATAACATATTCTGGAGACATTTGATGGCCATACCTAAGATTTCTGAAAGTTACATGTTACTTAGAAGTTTGGTTGAGCAAAGCACAAGAAAAAGTACCTGAATTGTTAAGTATGGCTGCTCTCTTTCAAGAGCTGTTCTGCTCAGTAATACAAAATAGAAATAAAGCATTAAGGGAAGGTAACACATGCAGGCTGGAAACAGACTAAACTTATTTATTATTGCAAAATGTGTAAAATATTCACATATTTGAAAAACAGAGTCATTTCCCTAGGATTTCAGACATCTTCTTTAAAAATGTTTAAGAAAGTAAATATTATTCTTTAAATGTCAAACTATTTTTGATCAATTTGAAGAGACATACTGTAAGAAAGAGATTCATTTATGGGCTTCTTCAATTACAAGATGTTATTATTTTTTCCATGTCAGCAGAGTGGTATTGATTAATATCATATGTAATGTGATGGTTACTAAAAATAAATGAATAAATAATTGAGGAGATTTAAACAGAATGAGCTCCACAGCTGTACTACATATAGAGATATAATATTATAATATTATAGAATATAATGGCATTTTCTGTCCTGTACCATATGAACAGTTAGATAAATACCTAGACAAGATATTCTGTTCTTATTGTACGAAAACTGACAGTGCTGGCATTTCTTTACAATAAACCAGATAGAGTGAGCAACAAAAAGTGAGCATCCATGCACATATCTAACCAATGATTTTTAGGCTGGCCAAAAGCAATGACACTTAAATAATTTGCTTCCACTATTCTTTCTTGACTAGCTGCTCAGTAAATTAGTACTATTTTGAAGTCGTTTAATAAGCATGTTGAAGTGAATGTTTTCATTTAATGCACTACTGTGAAAGAATTACCAGTTTTATATTGTTAATCTTCATGAGCTGCATTCTGTATGGTAAGGTGACTAACTTTTTTACAATGAAAAGGAGGACACAAATAAATTGTAGAAAAAAATATCGTAAATAAAAGAAACATTTTATTCATTGCAATAATAATACAGAATACACTATAATATGATAAATGCATAATAAAAACATTTGTAACAATAACATTTTATATTGTAATTATGCTTACATGCCATGCCCCCACCCGCAGCCACCCCGCCAGCACTGCTGCCCCACCGTGTAGAGTAGGCACTACCGCACACCCTGCGCAGTCCCATGTAGAGCAGGCCTCGCGGCTCCCACAGCATGGGGGGCAGCCAGCCACTGCCACCCCTCACACCCTCGCCCACAGCAGCCCCGACGGCCCTGACTCTTGCGCCCACAGCCATTATTGCCCTAGCAGGGCCGAAGATCAAGAGAAAGTTACTGTGACATCGCCACTCCAGTTTCCTCCACATATCTTCAGGACTAAGTAGGAGATGGTGTAGTTGGGTAGCAGGGAGGGATGCAAAGTTCCTGCCAATTCGCCTTCACTGTAGACAACTTAGTTTGCCGGCTGGGTGTTTTGGTGTGCTCAGCAGCAATTCCTATTGGCTTTCGAAAGCCAATAGGGGGAGTAGCACAGCTCATGCAAAAGTTGAAAAAAAAAACATCAAAAAAAGATGCCGGAACGCCGTTCTGAGTGTTTTATAAGGGAAAAAAAGCCATGCAGATTAGTCTTTAAATATCGAAAAGGAGAACATGTAGAAGGACACTTTTCGAGGGAGGACAGAACTCACAAAAGGAGTTCCTACCTAAAGGAGGACAGTTGGTCACCTTATGGATGGTGATCAACAAAGTATATATCTATAACACTTGTCTTGTAAAGTGGTTAATAACAAGACATAAATTAATATGTTATCAGCTATTTCATTTAGACATTATATTAAATAATTTTAGGAACAAATAGAATCAAATGAAATAGAGGCATAAATTTGTGTCATATCCACTTATAGCCATACATATTTTTGTATGGCTACACAAAAATAAACACACTGGTTTAAAGAAATACAATGGCTTAAGGACTGTGAACTGACTAGAGTTTTTATAATTTAAGTAATATGAAGAAATTCATATTCAGTAGTATGAAGAAACATGAAATTTTAGAGAATGGCCTTAATGTATAAGAAATATAGAGTTCATAAAGATATATTTAAGACAGTTAGAGATATAATTTCTAACTTAAAAGTAATTTTTGTCTTTATTGGATTTCAGAATATTTTTGGTGTAGTTCTGCTGAGCTGAAATTTCCTAAACATTTTCTTCCATGTGGATGTGCTTTTCTTTTTCACATTTTCTGAGTATTGAAAAGGAAAGGAGGTCGAAATGTTCATGGCATGGCAATGCTTCTAGAATCCAAAGTAAATCTCTTTACAGCTTCATTAGTTGCTGATTTGATAGCAGAGTCAAATCATGCCAGTGAGGGCAAATGAAGATAATGAAGAATAATGCCAATGGTTCCTAAAAGAAGACAATGGTTTTGTGAAAAAAGACCACTGGTATTCAAGGAAAGACAAGAACATAAAGGCAATTTAGAATATTCTTCCTCTTCTAAGCTCATTCAGCTGTTCTACCCAGAAACCAGTCAATATTCTGCATAGTTACTCTGATACAAAATTATTCCCTACATCATTAAGTAGCTCAAATCTTTTTTAAAATTATAGAACATTAAATTTCTAACCTCTTAATTTTAAACTTTTAAAGAAGTCATTCCTAACATCAGATATAGCAAGACAATTGTCTCAGGCAGCTTATCTAGTGTGTTATGAAACATAGTTATACATAATACATTATGACTAGACAATACTTATAGAAAGATGACTGTTTGTTTGCATCATTAATTAAAATAACTTTACCTGACAATTGACTTTGAGGTACCTTGACTTGGTATAGAAAAAGAGTCTTGCCCAGGTTCAATGTTGTGAGCTAGACCTTTCTCCCATTTCTGCATAATTATTTTCTAAAAAAGAACACAGTGATCTTGATGGTTATTTCTAGTATTTCACCCAAGCTGAGTTTTATAGTGTAGCATTTGGAAGCAAATTGCGCAATCAGCTGAACATATGTTTTCTCCTTTTCATTCCTCTTCTCCCTCAAACAATTAAGTCTTTTGTGCAACATTCTTGTTATACTATGCTATGCTATGCCATTGCACCAGTACTGCAGTATAAAATAACATAAGCTAACTGCAATCTGGAAATCGAACATAATGTTGGAAAGTTATTTTTCAAGTCACAATAACAGGTTGCAGTGTTTATAGCATTTTGGTTGTTTTCTTTCATATGAGAATCTAAATATTTAGTATTACTAAACAAAGGCTATAGATCATTGAAAAGAAATGTGATGGCTAAAATTACCCTGAAGTGTCTTTTCAGTAAAATGTGCTAACTTCTGTTGGTAGGACTGGGGCCTCTGTGGATTACCAGACAGCTTTAATGTGTGTCTTTTTAAATTTCATAATATACAGAAGATAAAAGTAATTCTTATGCTCATTTTCACAATCAAGCTCATCTGTTCCTTTTCACACTGTTTTTCTAGGGTTTCTTTACAAATATTATGTTTCACTGAAATAATTAGTCCAACTGATATATCCCAGCAGTGTTATCATTCTAAACAGCTGTTTGTCACAAGAGATAATATATGAAGCAGAACTAGCAACATTCAGAAGTATTACTTTTTTCACAGTATCTGATCTTGTGTGTCCATACCTACAAATTTATTATAGAACTTAAGAATACTAAATAACAACATTCTGAATAAACTAATTTGATTATTGTCCAATATGAAATATGCCAATAGTATTATGCTGCATTTTTACCTGGATAAACAGATGGAATAGATATATAGAAAATAATAAATCACCAAAAACTTTATATAAGGAATAACAATAATAAGAAAATGAAGAAACATTTCAGTTTTCCTTGACAATTCACTGGATAACAGATATTTTTATTCCTGAATACTTTAGGATGTATCTTATAGATTTTTGGCTATTAATTATGAAAATAATCTGGTTTTTTTAACATATCGCTTACCATTTTATAGAAAACTCCTGTTTTTACACAATGGCAATGTATAGCGTTCAGTACCTGTTGGCTATGCTGCACACATGAAAGAAATATATGAAAATATTGCAACTGTTGTTAAAGCACATCCAGTACACCAAGTGCAACTAGAATATCAGTGGAGATCTAAAAGTACTGGGTCTGATGCTTGGAAGGCAGGTTGAATATAGCAGGTACTGTTGAATGGGACAGCTGTCAAAAACAGTCACATTATATTAAAAGGAAATGGCCACTCTGAAAGAATTTGGTTTCAAGAAAAGCATTTTTATTGGTCCACAGATCAGATACATTAGCAATGACAAGCCGTTCAAAGATCTGTTAGTAGGGGCAGAGAAAACCACATGGAAACATTCAAGGATGTTGTTAAGAATTTTTTTGGCAACTACAAAACACCAATCTACATTCATCTGAGTGACACACATCATGGTCTTTTATGCTGTAAGAAGTTTAATATGTCACTGAAAATTCATTTTCTGCATTTACACTTGGATGTTTTTGCTGAAAATCTAGGTGCAGTCTGTGATAAACATGGGGAAGGGTTTCACTAGGACAGTGTTTCCCAAAGTGTGGTATGCATACCCCCAGGGGTACAGGAAGAGTTTGGTGGGGGTACGCGTTGCACCGGAGTTTAGTGGGGATCACATGGAATATCCACTGCACCGTGCTTAGCTGCGCCCACAGAACAAAGAAAGAAATAGGCGCGTATCACAGTTTTTACATGGGAACTGGGGCCATCATACATCGTATCGCAACTCATTATGACGGGAACTTCTGCGCATCCTTCGCGCAGCTCTGGTTCGGCCATTTTTAAACTGCGGGAACATTAACAGTTAATGTTGAGCCTCGGAGCTGTTTAAAAGCCGGAGAATTGCAGTGTTATCAACAGTTAGACAATCTTGTGAGGCGTGACATGGCATGAATATACTGCACTTCGTTATAGAGACAACTTACTTCTTTAATAGTTAGTTCCGGGCGCCTGTTATCGCTTTAGTAAGTTCCACTGATTTTGATTCTTTTTATAAAATACAGTTTTTATCCCTAACAGAGATTATGGATCGCTGGTTGAAATCTGGAACTACTAAACCGAAAGAAAGTAATGATTGTAATAGCAATCAACGAACAGGAAATAATGAAATTAACGACGAATCAATTTCAATTCTGAAAGAACCTGTTAAAAAAAAAGCAAGGAAAACTCGCAAGTACGACAAAGAATATCTTAAATTTGGATTCTCATGGACTGGAGATGAAAATGAGCCTATTCCACTTTGTGTCATTTGTTTTGAAAATCTAACAAATGAAAGCATGAAACCATCCAACTTAAAGCGCCATTTTGAGACAAACCATAATCAGTACAAAGATAAACCCATAGATTTTTTTGAAAATAAACTTAAGGGTTTAAATCAGTCTCAAAAAGTAATGCAGGGTTTGACGGGAGGTGACAATCAAAAAATACTAGAAGCTTCGTATCGCGTGTCACTTTTAATTGCCAAATGTAGTGCAGCGGAAACCATTGGCAAAATTTTAATCAAGCCTGCAGCCAAGATAATGGCAGAAGTAATGATAGGAGATAGAGCGAAACAAACTTTTGACCGCATTCCTCTCTCAAATAATACAGTTCATCAACAAATCATTGATATGTCTAATAATGTAAAACAGATGTTATTATCTGATATTTCTCAAAGTCGTTATTATGCATTGCAAGTCGATGAGTCCACCGACATTGCGAATTTTGCAAATCTTATGGCGTTTGTTAGATACAAAAAAAATCAAGAAATTCATGACAACTTTTTATTTTGCCAGCCTTTATTAGGTCACACAACAGGAGAAGATATCTTTAATGTTATGAATACATTTATGCAAGAGAACAAAATTGATTGGAATAGATGTGTTGGAATAAGCACAGATGGAGCAAAAAGTATGGTCGGAATTAATAAAGGACTCATTGCAAGAATTCAAAATGTTGCTCCAAATGTCATATCCACACATTGTTGCATACACAGAGAGGCTTTGGCAACACGTAAGATGCCCGCTGATCTACAGAAAGTTCTGGAGGAAAGCGTGAAAATCATTAACTACATTAAAAGCCGCCCTTTGAATGCACGACTTTTTTTGCAAATATGTGAAGAAATGGGAAGTAGTCATACCCAGCTGCTTTTTCATATCGATGTTCGTTGGCTATCTCGGGGAAAAATTCTAAACCGATTGTTCGAACTTAGACATGAACTTCAATGCTTTCTTAATGATAGATTTGAGTTGAGAAATTATTTACATGACTGGAAATGGCTTTGTAAACTAGCATACTTAGCAGATATATTCTCTGTTTTAAATTGCCTCAACTTATCGTTACAAGGCAAAGAAATTTCATTGTTTCACGTTCAAGATAAAGTGAACGCTACCATCACAAAACTAAATTTATGGCAAAAGAGAGTTGGTAATGGAGAAGTAGACTCGTTTCCCTCTCTTCATGAGTTTATAACAAGTTTGGCTACTAAAATTGAGGCTGATACTTTGAAATGCATAATACAGCATTTGGAGAATTTGCAAGTTGGCTTGAAAAACTATTTCCCTGATTTAAACGAAAATATTGAATGGATAAGATATCCGTTCAACATTAACACAACATCCATGCCAGAAGGTTTGTTGAATGCGGAAGAAGAGCAATTGTTGGAGTTAGCTTTCTTGAGAAATAAACATAAGGAGTGTACAAATGCAACATGTGTATCCGGTTTTAACAGAAAAAGTCCTGAAATACATCTTGCCTTTTCCAACTTCATATTTATGCGAAGTTGCTTTTTCTGCATTTGTAGACATTAAGTCGAAAAAAAGGAACAGACTATTGGATGTGGAATTGCATCTCAGATTAAAATTAACAACCAGAGAACCAAATTATGATGATCTGTCATCTCAACATAAACAATTTCATCCTTCTCATTGAATCAAATAAATGTTCTTTATAATATAACTTTCGTTTATTTTGTGTATGTACAAAAAAAATAAAAAATAAATATATTTTGATTTTTATTAAAGCATATGTTTTTTATGAGGGGTACTCAGCGTTACAAAAATTATAGAAGGGGTACACATATGTCAAAAGTTTGGGAAACACTGCACTAGGACATTGCCACAATGGAAAAAACAGTATCAGGACAACTGGAATCCATCAATGCCAGCTGACTATTATTGGACACTGCAGTGAGCTGCATTGGACATTGAATACAAATGAAAATCAGCAGCAAAACATTTTTAGCCTTTTTGAATTCATGCATGTCAGAAACATTATGCAATTAAAAACATAATAATTAAACATTAGTTTCTTATTTCTCAAGACTCCTACATAATACAGTTTTTCTGAAATTAAATTTCCAGTTCAAAGGTGTATACCATAGTCACCAAATATTTTTCAGGAAGAAATTTTTTTGAAACAAATTTTGTCCAGTGAATTGACAAATGACCTCTTTATGGCCAAATTTTAACAACAGATTCAACACTACCAAATTAGGATTCATTACAAGATTGAGTTTTATTTCCAGTGCAAAGTAGTTTTAAAAAGTTTTTAAAAGAACATGTGTATTAAAGACCTTACCAGTTGATTATGGTGAAATTTGTAAGTATGGCAATGATACTTACCTCATCATTACCATTGGAGGGTATGTCATGAATTTTGTAAAAGTCTTCATCTACTTCATAACTCTGGGAAAACTTAGTTGGATCAAAACAAGCTCAGGTTTAGACCCTACATGTTTTCTGCTGTTTATAAGAAATATGGCTTAATTTTGATTCCAATGTTGCTTCTTTATAGGATTTCATTTCTGAAGAAGCATGTCTGTGATTCAGTGGTTCTTCTGAATTGGGATTTCCTACTACAGATATGGAAAATCTGCCCAGTGATTCTTTTGCCCAGCTTCAATTAGTATTCTAATTGTACACCTTTTTGAACTGGGAATCCCTAATGACTATTATACATGACATCATCATTTCTATATAAATTACTGCATCACATTCTAGAGGGGGCTTTGAAGATGATTCAGTATAGTTATCTAAAATTCAGTGGCCAAAATGTTAAATGTATCCAGCAAATTCAGCACTGGTATGGCCATTGCACTGGCTACTTATTTGCTTCAGGATCCAATTAAAAATGCTGGCTCTAATCTACATGGATAATCTCCTGGCTTCCTTCAGAACTTCTAGCCAGTTTTGATCTTGCTTCCTAAAATATATGGTACCTTCCACTGCTCTGACTTTTTAGAATTCTATGCAGATAAAGTTGTTCTGCTGATTATGGATAGATAGGATAGGAATAGAATAGAATAGAATAGAATAGAATAGAATAGAATAGAATAGAATAGAATAGAATAGAATTCTTGATTAGATTTGTATATTTTATTGTTGTATATATGTGGTTGCATTTTCTTTTGTACTATTGTAAACTGGTTTGAATTTCTCAAATAAGTAACGTACAAATTATTGTATAAATAAATATAGTGTTAACATTTCACAGTTAATATATAATATACATAGAGAAATCTGCTTTATTATTTTGTCTATCTTCATGGGATTACTTAAATTATAGATAGCAATGTAACACTAATTCTTAATTTAACTTTTGTGTGGACCAAATTTGGAAATATTCCAGAATTATAGTAAAAGTTATCAGTCTGCCCCCACTTATTTTGACCACTGAATACATAAGAATTGTTGCATTCATTACTTCTACTGCAGTTCAAATTAAATATCAGAAAATATAAAGAAATGCAGATTTTTCAACTAGTATAATTGCAAGATATTGTATATATTATATTTGTACTAAAGTAGTTGAAAGATACTTTGAAGAATTCTTATTGCTAGAACTATATCTGAATTTCTCTGGAAGTACTTTAATTGTCTCAGCTCATTTTATATTAAAATATGCCATTTTTCCAATCTGCTTATTAGCTTGAACATCTTTAACATACTAAATCCATTATAATGGATTTCAGGGTATTTTAACCTTTTACAAATTATAATTTAGTAAGGGTTAATGGAATGTTTCATAGTTTAGGTGATTTAATTTCTTCTTAATATGTCCTGATTAAAAAGCATGAAATTTACATTGTATGAAAATTATCTATTTACAGTACATCATTCCCATAAATAAGATTTTTGATCCTAAGAACTAGATGATAAAATTGCACAGCTGGATAAATGGATATCTCTGAACATGGTAGGACTGATTTGTTTTCACTGAATTATTTAAATTATACTTTTATAATTAGTTAAAATTATAGTTATTGATATTTGTCCTTACTAATGGCCACCAGAGCTTTTTGAAGATCAATGCAGAGTTTCAAACACTAACCCATGTCCAGCCATTTTATTGTCATGGCAGAGTTGGAACACTTAGTCCCTGACTGCTTGTGCTTTCTATAGTTTCACACGCATGCTGACATGGGTCTTGTCAGGATGGCCTTACACATGTCCAGATGCTATGTTTCAAAGCTTCTGGCAAAGAAGGCATGAACTGTCTACATTTAAGGGGTTCCTATTATGGGTAGTAGAGTAGTTATCCCAGCCTCAATGATGTCTAGAGTCTTGTCCTCTCTGCATCAGGGACATCTGGGCATTGTGCTCATGAAAGCGCTTGCACGCAGCCATCTTTGGTGGCTGGGGCTTGATAAAGCTATCAAGGCCCAGGTGCATGGGTGCCAGGTGTGCCAACAATCATGGCCTGAAATGCCTCAGGCCCCTGTACACAGGTGGGGGGAGACACAAACCCCTTGGTCAAGGGTACATTTAGATTATGCTGGGCCCTTTCAGGGGCAATTCTTCCTTATCCTGGTGGATACCCATTCCAAGTGGCTAGAGGTTGTACCTGTCTCCTCCACTACTACTGCCAGGACCATCCAGATGTTGAGAGGAATCTTCCCTACCCATGGCCTCCGTGATGTCCTCGTTTCTGACAACGGTCCTCAATTTACTTCTTTTGAGTTCCAGGCTTTCCTTTAGGCCAACTTGATCTGGCACACAACGTCAGCTCCTTTCCACCCTTCCACCAACGGGCAAGCTGAACGGATGGTGCGCACCACCAAAGACACACTCAAAAGAATCACGCACGGTAGCTGGTATCACAGGTTAGCAGATTTTCTTCTTGCACACCGCACTACACCATGCACTGCCAATGGAAAGAGCCCAGCTGAACTCTGCTGGGGTCGCCGACTCATCACAAAGTTGGACAGACTGCACCCAGACCGGGTGGCTTCACAGGTGTCACAGCCGCAGGCACCTAGGAGACTTCAGGTGGGTGATCAGGTCTGGACAAAGAACTATGCTCCTGGACATCTCTGGGTCTCTGCTGTCATCTGCAAGATATCGGGGCTGCTCTCATACTAAGTGACCTTGGAGATGGCTGCGTCCTTCGGCGTCATATTGAGCAACTGCGCTGGTGGTTGTCCCCCAACGTTTCTGCTCCTGGCTCTGCTCTCGGGGGGGGAGGGAGACCAGGAACAAACTCACACTTCAGATCAAAATCCTGGGAATCCGTCTTGCAGTGCCTGGGGTTTTCCACAGGGCACTGTTAATGTCCCAGTGGGTGAGCAAGGGTCATCCCAGAGTTCAGCAAGTGCTCCGAATAGGAAGTCATCCCAGGGGGTGGCCTGCGCATCCGCAAGTGCACCAAATAGGAATTCTCCTGAGAGGTGTTTGCCATAGAGGCGGCTCCTGACTACACGGGGGACTGGAACTATTGGGGCACAGCTGCAACGCAGGTCACATCCGAGACTGGTTGCAGGCTCAAGGGACTAAGTTCCCAGGAGCAGTCTCTGGTGGAAGGGGAGACCTCTGCTCCACCATTGGTCTTGGGGATTTGCTCTCCTCCAAGGGAATCTGGCTGGAGTCCAGAAGTCTCAGCCATCCCACTGCAATGGGGGTCACCTATCATTTATGGGCATCAAAGTCCTGGTCTATCAAGCCCACCAGATGGGCCAGTAGGCCAGGCACCATTAAGTAAAAGTCCTGGTCTGCCTAGCTGGGCAGGTGAGCTGACAGGCCAGGCACCCTCCCTGACCTTGTGTAGGTCGCAAAGGGCTAAGGCCCCTCCCAAGCATCTGGGAGACTATGTGAGGTTTCTGTCATCACAAAGGAACCTTGCTGGCCTATAACTGGGTGATGGGGATCTACACTTGGTACAGATAAACACACTAATTATAATTTTGGAGAGCGGTTTGTTTAAGTTAACTTTATTATTTTATAAAGATATTTTGCCTGTGTGCTGGGCAGGGGAATTCTTTTTTCCCCCTGCCAGGGAACAAATGTAATTGTGTATTTCATCTAGTGGGGGGTGTTGTGTTCTGGGCCTGATGAGGCAGCTCAGAAGGCCCAGAAATGTTGCAAATGGTCCCGGGCAACTCAAAAGCTGTCTGGGACCCGACTGGTTGGCACCGGCCTTGCGTGCAGGCGCAAGGCGCAAACAAAGGAGATTTATGATAGGCTGTTCGGAAAATTATAAAAGGCCTGCAAGCCTGTCGGGTTACTGAGTGGTAATGTGGAATAAATAAAGAAGAACTTGGTTACAATGTGAGTGTGTGTCACTTCAATGCTGCGAACCCCAAGACTTAAAACAAGCCAAAAGACATCACAGTATATTCAAATTGCAATACTAGGCATAAAACTCTTAAACATTTGTGTCCTCTTTCATTCTATCAGGTTGTACATATTACTCAAATCCCACTTGGAAATATATATGTGTATGTGTATGTGTATGTATATGTATATGTATGTGTATATGTATATGTATATTCTTGATAGCTGCAAAAATGCAAATCCTGAGCATATTTGTTCAATAATACAAACTTCGATCTCCGGGAGAGATATAAACCAGTTGTTTATTGCTAAAAAGATATTAGTTAGACCAGCAAGGTGTATCTCCCACCCCCTGAGCCTCACTCTGAGGACTCTGGCAGGGGACCAGCGAAAGCTAAGTTGTTTCTTTTAACATTGTAAATAGTTGTTTTTATTGTTTTTAAATATCTTTTTAGCAATAAACAACTGGTTTATACCTCTCCCAGAGATCGAAGTTTGTGTTATTGAACGTATATGTATATGTATATGTGTGTATATATATACATTTTTTTTGGATTACTAACAAAGAATAAGGGAGGATGGAATAGCTATTTCAAGCTTCTTAGCTCTCTTCAGCCAAACATACCCACCAGCCCAATTCTTAGCTTCTGCCTATTGTATCCATCAGCACCAGCCTTTCTAATGGTTGAAAAATTAAAAGTGTACCTAGAAAACCTCAGTTTGATATCGTTATCTAGAAACACCCTAGAAAAGAAAATCAAGCACTAGCAAGCACTTAATGTAACTGCTTAAGAACTTAAACTAAATGGAGACAACAATAAAATGATTTAAAATATAAAATAAAGCAGGTCGGACCAGACGAATCTGGTCCAAATGAATAGGTACAAGCCAAGTGGTACCTGGCTTAGCAATAGCACTCATGAGAAGAATCTGGAGGTTGGTAGACCACAAATTAAATAAGAACCAACTATGTGCTACAGCTGCCAATAATGTGAGTACACAATAAATAGACATATAGAGTTAAAATCAAAATAACTGATAGTATTACTTTATGCCACACCTGGACTACTATGTTACTATAATACAAAAAGGACATGGAGCAATAAACATTGTCATCTGGTGGGACCATGAATAAGGGTCTTCTTGGTTGTGGCCCCTCTTTATGGAACATCATTTCCCCAAGAGTATGGTTAATCCCCACCCTGCTGCTTTTCTAAAAGCCCTTAAAAACATGGCCTTGTCAGTGTGCCTGGAGACTACAAATGGAAATGTAGCTGATCATATAGCTAATCTGATTGCATTGTTGCTGCCATGGGAGTATGGTGGGGGTGGTGTAGGTTTTTTTAAAAAAAATCATGATTTATTATGTGATGGATTTTTTAAAAAAGATTAAATGTTGTAAGCTGCCCATTTTTGTGTGAGTTAGGCAGCTATATAAATTTGTTTAATAAATAAATAATACAGGATGGAAGGTGCTTAGATACCAAATATAATGAATAAAGGAACTTCAATATATTTTGGTTAAAGTAAAGAAGGCTAAGCAGTCTTCCAATATACGAAGGGATGTCACAATGAGAAGACAGTGTGAATTTATTCTCCACAGCATCTGAGATTAAGACAATTTAGTTAGATTAAGATAATTTAGCAAAGAGAGAGCCACACTTGAAATAAGAAATTTCCTGCCTGTGAGATCCAGCAGTGGAATAGACTGCCTATATTCCAATGTTAGGATCAGGAATAATTATGGAATAAATTAAGTAGAGGCAAATTAATTAAAACAAGATAAAAATATTGTATTGAACTCCTTTACAACTAGGATTATATAATGATAAACCATTTGTAACAAGGTGATGTATTCAAGACAAAGTCTGCTAAAAAGTGCACCTGTGCAGTTGTCAAATAAGAAAACACCAAGCAGAGAGAAAATACCCACTAAATTGGTAAAAACTATAGGAGAAGCTGGAGTTAAAATGCTAATATCTTTGTGTCAAACAAATAAGGAACAAAATAATGTTATCTTGAGACTGGAAAAGATCAGAACATATACCTGTATCAAAGGACATAACATTATTAAACCAGCATACTAATTCCACATCAAACAAAGTTTTTCTTAAGATCTTAACAAATAAGAATATGGCCAAACACGATAAGAATACTTTCAAAGTCAGATGAGAATGTAATAAAATAGCTAGTACAAAATAAATAATGGAGAGAAGAACATTAAGAAGCTGATTTACCTTTGCTTTATTAACTATAATACCTTTAATGTGGAATGAGGAATTTTAAGGCCAATAGCTGTGACAGAAAAAGAAAACATTAATGAACAAATATTTAATTCAATGTAATATGATTTCTCAGTTTGAATCTAAGTGATTTAACATAATTGTTAAGCTAAGAATCTAATTAAATATAGTTCTCAGTTTGAAGGCATGTCAACAGGGCACCAACAGGTTAGCAATAGATACTATGAACCCATCACAATTCAAAAAAAGTCAAAGACACCCCACTCATAGATTCCTGTTACCAACAAGTAATTGAGAGTTATTTTGATGATATAACTAGTTGTGGTTTCTAAAGTTTTTGCCATCAGACTTCCCTTTAGTGTAATTTTAGGATACACACCTCTCCTAAAAATTGAAACACCAAAATTAATCAAAATAAATAGTGAAAACAATAGAAATTTTGGGAAGAATAATTTATTGTAACAAAGGTGCTTCATGCCTCCCATGGTCTGTAGTCCTACCAAACAAAAGCAAATCTCACAGTTTGAGAAATCCTCACATAGAGAGAATATTTTTGAGTGCTTTCTAATTATTTGCATGGTTAAGAGCCTTGGTGGCACAGTGCAGCAGTTCAGCAGGTTGAGTCTAACCAACTCAAGGTTGATTCAGCCCTTTATTCTTCTGAGGTTGATAAAATGAGGGCTCAGATTTTTTGGGTGGGCAATATACTGATTCTGTAAATGCTTAGAGAGGTCTGCAAAGCACTGTGAAACAGTATATAAGTGCTAGTGTAGAAAAGAAATTATATCCTTCAAATATCATACCAGAACTTTGTCTGATATCAGAACCCCAATCATATTGTTATTGCATATGCATGGTATCTTTGTGTTTATTTTCAGAGAATGAAAAAGATATGAACATACTAGAAAATGTTTTTTTTCCATTAGAATAAATGCAACATTCTCAGCAGAAAGGAAAATTCCATCAACAGATTGTAGCTCTTGCCTCCGAAATTAAATACTACCTCTGAAAAAGTTTTATGTCATTGTTGCAGCTTGAAATTTATTTCCAAGTTAGGAGTCGAATCAGTGGTGAGAGTCAGCCGGTTCACACCACTTTGGCAGAACCGGTAGCTAATTTTTTGTTGCCTAGGCCCAGAATGGACTTCCAGAAGCGGTATCCACACAGAGAACCAGTTGTTCACTTATTTGAATCTCACCACTGAGTAGAATCCAATAAGGGGTTCCTATGGTAGTATAGGAAGACCTGTGCCAATGGGTAAGGTTGTGCAGCCCTTCAAATTCAGTCTATAAAATACATGAAAACACAAATATAACAGCAGGTGCTATACTTGTGACTCCAGTATGCTCTGAAAGTCTTTTTGGAACTGAATCTGAAGCATTGCAGAGTTATAATATACATAAAAACTATAAAAATTGTAGTTTTCACATAAAAGCATTCATTACCATAAAAGCATTCATTCTGAAGTCTACTTTGAATGGTAAAGATAGGAGGTTCTTACATACAGAACTAATGATAATTTCTTTCTTTTAAGGCATAAATCTGATTAGTTTATTTACAATCTTTGAATAATAGTGAGTGGGCAAGAAAAGCTGAATACACTCATGAAAAACAGCGTTGTTATGTTGTTAGTTGCAAAGTCGTGTTTGACCCATCATGACCCCATGAAAAACGTTCCTCCAGGCCTTCCTGTCCTCTAACATCTTCTGGAGTCCATTTAAGCTCATACCTACTGCTTCAGTGATTCCATCCAGCCACCTCATTCTCTATCGTCTCCTTCTTCTATTGCCCTCAATCTTTCCCAACATTAGGCTCTGCTCCAGTGAGTCCTTCCTTTTCATTAAGTGGCCAAAGTACTTGAGTTTCAACTTCAGGATCTGGCCTTCTAAAGAGCAGTTGGAGTTGATCTCCTCTAGGACTGACCGGTTTGATAGCCTTGCAGTCCAGAGGACTCACAGGTGTCTTCTCGAGCACCATAGTTCAAAGGCCTCAATTCTTTTGCACTCAGCCTTTCTTATGGTCCAACTTTCACACCCATACATTGTAAATGGGAAAACCATGGCCTTGACTATATGTACTTTTGTTGGCAGAGTGAGGTCTCTGTTTTTTAGTATGCTGTCTAGATTTGCCATAGCTTTGCTCCCCAGGAGCAAGTGTCTTTTAATTTCTTGGCTGCAGTCCCCATCTGAGGTGATCTTGGAGCCCAGGAAGATAAAATCTATCACTACCTCCATTTCTTCCCCATCTATTTGCCAGGAATTGAGAGGGCCGGATGCCATGATCTGGGTTTTCTTAATGTTGAGTTTCAAGCCAACATTTGCACTCTCCTTCACCTGCATCAAGAGGCTCTTTAGTTCCTCTTCACTTTCTGCCATTAGAGTGGTATCATCTGCATATCTTAGGTTCTTGATATTTCTCCTGGCAATCTTAATTCCAACTTTTGATTCATGACCTGCATATAGGTTTCTCAAGAGACAAATAAGATGGTCTGGTACTCCCATCTCTTTAAGAACTTGCCACAATTTGTTGTGATCCACACAATCAAAGGCTTTAGCATAGTCAATGAAGCAGAAGTAGATGTTTTTCTGGAACTCCCTAACTTTCTCCATGATCCAGCGTATATTGGCAATTAGATCTCTAGTTCCTCTGCCTCTTCAAAATCCTACTTGTACTTCTGGAAGTTCTCAATATACATACTGCTGGAGCATAGCTTGTAGGATTTTAAACGTAACTTTACTTGCATGTGAAATGAGTGCAATGGTGCAATAGTTTGAACATTCTTTGGCATTGCCTTTCTTTGGAATTGGAATGTAAACTGACCTTTTCCAATCCTGTGGTCACTGTTGAGTTTTCCAAGTTTGCTGGCAAATTGAGTGTAGCACTTTTACTGCATCGTCTTTTAAGATTTTGAATAGCTCAGCTGGAATACTGTCACCTCCACTAGCTTTGTTGTTGCTCAGCTTTCCTAAGGCCCATTTCCCTTCACATTCTAGGATGTCTAGCTCGAGGTCAGTGACCACCCCTCATGGTTATCAGAGATGGTAAACTCGTTCTTGTATAGTTCTTCTGTGTAATTTTGCCACCTTTTCTTAATCTCTTCTGCCTCTGTTAGGTCCCTGCCATTTTGGTGCTTTATCATGCCCATCTTTGCATGAAACGTTCTCTTCATATCTCCAATTTTCTTGAAGAGATCTCTGGTCCTCCCTATTCTATTGTTTGCTTCTATTTCTTTGCACTGTTCATTTAAGAGGGCATTCTTATTTCTAGATATTCTCTAGAATTCTGCATTCAGTTGGGTGTATCTTTCTCTTTCTCCCTTGCCTTTTGCTTCCCTTCTTTCCTCAGCTATTTGCAAAGCTTCCTCACACAGCCATTTTGCTTTCTTGGATTTTTTTTTTCTTTGGGATGGTTTTAGTTGCTACCTCTTGTACAACGTTGCGAATCTCCATCCTCAGGCACTCTGTCTATCAGACCTAATTCCTTAAATCTATTTGTCACCTCTACTGTATATTCATCAGGGATATGATTTAGTTCATACCTGAGTGGTCTAGTGTTTTTCCTGACTTTCTTCAATATAAGCCTAAATTTTGCAACGAGAAGCTCATGATCTGAGCCACAGTCAGTTCCTGGTCTTGTTTTTACTGATTGTATAGAACTTCTCCATCTTTGGCTGCAGAGCACATGGTCAATCTGATTTCTGTGTTGACCGTCTGGTGATGTTCATGTGTAGAGCCATCTCTTGGGTTGTTGGAAAAGAATGTTTACTATGACCATCGTATTCTCTTGACAAAATTCTATTAGCCTGTGCCCTGCTTCATTTTGTACTCCAAGGCCAAACATGCCTGTTATTCCGGTTATCTTTTGGCTTCCTGCTTTAGCATTCCAATCCCCCATGATGATAAGGACATCATTTTTCAGTGTTGATTCTATAAGGTGCTGTAGGGCATCATAGACCTGGTCAATTTCATCCTTTTCAGCACCAGTGGTTGGGGCATAGACTTGGACTACTGTGATATTGAATGGTTTGCCTTGGATTTGCACTGAGATCATTCTGTCATTTTGGGGATTGTATCCCAGTATTGCTTTTCCTACTCTTTTATTGACTATGAAGGCTACTCCATTTCTTCTGAGAGATTCTTGCCCATAGCAGTCTACCTGATGGTCCTCTGAATTAAATTCACCCATTCCTGTCCATTTTAGCTCACTGATTCCTAAGATGTCAATGTTCAGTCTTGTCATCTCTTGTTTGACCACGCCCAGTTTGCCTTGATTCATGGATCTTACATTCCAGGTTCCTGTGGAGAAAAGATCTTTACAGCATCAGACTTTCCTTTCACCACCAGATGTTTTCACAGCTGAGCGTCCTTTCGGCTTTGGCTCAAGCACTTCACTCTTTCTGGCACTATTAGTACTAGCCCTCTGCTCTTTCCCAGTAGCATATTGGACACCTTCCAACCTGAGGGGCTCATCTTCCAGCATCATATATTTTTGCCTTTTGGTACTGTCCATGGGGTTTTCATGGCAAAGATACTGGAGTGGGTTGCCATTTCCTTCTCCAGTGGATCACATTTTGTCAGAACTCTCTGCTATGACCTGTCCGTCTTGGGTGGCCCTGCACGGCATAGCTCATAGATTCATTGAGTTATGCAAGCCCCTTTGCCACAACAAGGCAATAATCCATGAAGGACAATGTTGTTATACTCTATTACAGATTTATGCGCTTTTTTTGGGGGGGGGGGAAGAGACTTCCAATTCTTTTTTTACAATCATTGTAGCAGCAAGCAAATGACCAATTTGAGTTACAAAGGTTTTTCAGACCAGACAATCCTTCAGGGAATCTAAGGGGGAAAAAAACCACATTATAGATACAGCAGTATTAATGTCACTAATGTCACCACCATAGAGGAATGGTGAGTTGCAAGTGTAATGAATAGAGTAATTTGTTTATCCTTTCATGATGCAATGCAATCATGGTAAAATTTTATATTTTTTCTTTATACAAAACCTCTATTATTCAAAACACAGAGATAATTTTAATTAACCACATTTAGTCATGTGAGACTTCAGCTATAACCAAAACTAGAACAGGCTAAAAACATATGATAATTTCATTGAGAACTTGATCAGTATAGTCTAATTGAAATTTCAATATTTTTTGAAAGTATCTCTATTTTTAGATGGGGATTATGGTTATAAAAATGAAGGTTGGCTTTTGTTTTTCTTCTTTCATGCCATGTTTGGGTTTTTTTGTTTATAAAAAGCATTATGGGAAAAAAACTATTTTATCTCAGCTCAGTTCTCAGCAAAGTTAAAAAAGTTATAATTCTTTTTTGTTAATTGCAAAACTATATATACATGCAAGTTTAACACGAAGAAGACTAGAACAAGCAAGAATGACAATTGTAGTGTTCAATCATAATCTTTTTTAGTTCTCTAGTCAGCAGAATATTGCTGTCATTTATAATAAAGAAGACTTTGTGTTCCGAAGCTAAAAACATTAACAGTATGCAAATTGGCAAAAAATGTATTAACACAGCAGTTCACACAGGTATATAATATATTTCAAAGTTAACTTCATAATGCCATGCAAAAACCATTTTCTAATACCACAGACTAAATTTTCACTCAGTGATTCATCATCAGTGACAAAATGTTGCAGCATTAAAAAAAATATTTATACAAACATTATGGCATTACCAATAGTATTTCTTGGCATTAGAAGCAGACATAAAAATAAAATCCTTGTATATCATCACTCAATATAATGTACCAAGTGTGCATATATTTGAAAGTACCTATATCACATACAGACAGTTGACATCTGTTATATGCAGCATTACATTGAAGCTCTTTCAACAGTAGTCATTTCTGGATATTGTTAAAGTGTTGTTTTAAAAGAACTGCACAATTTGGCACTAGTTTACCTGAAGGATTGTCTTCTCCCATATATATTAAACCAGAAGATTCTTTTCACAGGGTTTTTTTTGTTTGTTTGTTTTCAAGTGAACTGTTTGGACCCCTGCATTTAAAATACGGAATAGCACAAATGAAGGTAAATATATATGTCCCAGAATAATGATGCAGGATCCAATTTGAATCAGTCAGCAGGATCAGAGATTTATTCTTCCAAGCTTTCAGACTTGTGCTGGAGCCCATCTTCAGGGAACATCTCTCTCTCTCTACAAAATGTAATACCAAATATCGCACAGCTTTTTCATTCACAGCAAAAGGAAAGCTTTGTAAGTCTATGGTAGCAAATAATAAGAAGTATTCTGGTAGTTCCTTTTTCAACAACAAATGCTACTAAAAGAAATGTGTTTTCATGAACCCTATCTTCATCAGATGCACAGACTGCATCAGATCTTTATCAGGTGTGTGGAATGGCTTCGGTACGAATCAAATTTGCATATATCAAAAGGTTTTCAGGCCTTTCCAAAGATCAAAACAGACACAATAGTTTTTAATAAATTATAATTGTTGATATTTTTTAATTGAACAGTAATTTATACAAAAAGAAAGAACTAAGCAGATAGTTTTATGTCAGGTAAATATGTGTATTTTTTTTTTATTGAAAGTTTTTTAAATTTTTACAAATAGAAAAAAAAGAAAAACAACCCTACCCAACCCACCCCAACCCTCCCAATCCATCCCCCCAACCTTCCCAAAGCTGAATATAGGCTTAATTAGAATTTCTTAAAATCTTAAAAAAAATTTAAAAAGTATAAACCATAGGTAAATCTAAATACATTAGATAAACAACTTATAAAATGATTAACAATAATATATATGTAAAAAAGAATAAATATTAAAAAAGAAAAATGCTTAAAAAGAAAAGAAATAAAAAAAAGAAAGAAGAAAAGAGATATAAAAAAAATAAAATAAAAATAAGAAATATAAGAAAAGAGAAGAGAAAGGGAAAAAAATACAATCTTTAAAATATTAAAATTTATATATAAGTTATTGAAAAACTAAGTAATATTTTTTTAAATCCAACTTATGTTGTATAAAATCTATCAATTTTTCCCATACCGCAAAAAACTTCTCTTGTGATTGATCCTTTAAGAAAGCCGAAATCTTTGCCATTTCTGCCAGATAAGAAACTTTAAAAAACCACTCTTGCAAGGTAGGCAAAGATTCCTTCTTCCAATATTGCCCTATTAACAACCTTGCGGCTGTGATTAAATTTAACATCAATATAACCTCCTTGGTATCACAATCAGTAACGATACCTAACAAAAACAATTGTGGGGTAAATTTTACCCTCCTTCTAAAAATTCTTTGAATATTCCACCATATCTTAATCCAAAAAGCTTTTATATTTTTACACGACCACCAAATATGATTGTTATGTCCCGAGCCTTGCAAACGGCTCGGGCGTTTGCAGGCAGTCCCGGGCAGGTGCAAAGCTGCCCGGGACCAGACAGGCTGTCGCCAGCGCCGTGCGCATGCACGGGTGCTGGCGCGGGAAAAGTAACACATTTACCCGGGAGTTGCCTATATAAGAGGCTGCGAGGCATTTGGGTGAGGCTGAAGCCATCTTCCTGTAAGCTGAACGCTGAATAAAAGAAATTGAGAACTCCAGCTGCTTCTCGTGTCTATTTTCCCGCCACGGACTCAACACTGCCGACGAGGATGGGATGCCTTGCACTACCTGGAAAGGAAAAAGTGTAAGCTTACCCAAGGAGTCCTGAGCGGCGGAAGAGGAACGGCGTCGACTCGGCAGCTGCCCGCCAATCCGGTGCGCATTCGGGGGTAGGCTGGCTGATAGACCCGTCTCCTGAAGATCCGAAGATGGCGAAAATCGGAAGGCTTTCGGAATTCGACGTCTCACATCCAGAGCGGTGGGAGTCCTACGTATCCAGAATGGAGAACTACTTCAAGGCAAACCAAGTGATGGAAGATAGCTTGAAGGCTGCCACCCTGCTTTGCGTTTGCGGCCAAGACGCCTTCGAAATCGCAGAAAACCTTGCAGCACCTGTTCCAGTAGAGTCTGTAAGCTACGCAGACCTGAAGAAGCTGCTGAAGGAGCACTTCCACCCCAAGGTGTCCGTTATCTCATGGCGCCACACCTTCGAACAGAGGGATCAACGGTCCGGGAGTCAGCCAAGGAATACATCGCCGCGTTACGGAAGGCCGCCAAGCCCTGCGAGTTCAAGGACCTCGAGGAACGACTGAGGGACCGATTCGTGTGCGGGTTAAGGCATCGAGAGCTACAACAGAGACTTTTCGCTAAGGAAGAATTATCCTTCCAAGACGCCTTAAGGGAAGTCACCGCAGAAGAAGCAGCAAGCGGCGCCGTCAAGAACATGCGGCCGATCAGAAGCAGTGCAGAGGGTGCGTCCGTGCACCAGGAAGACGTCCGACGAAACTCCGAGGAGGATCCGGACGAGGAAGTCGACCGTCTACACCCCGCGAAGGAAGGAAACCAGAAGGGAAGCTCTTCGGCTCCGCTCAAGTGCATCGGCTGTGGAGGTCGCCACAGGAGAACCGACTGCAAGTTCCGCTCCGCTACCTGCCGGGCATGCGGCAAACTAGGGCACATTGCAGCTGTGTGTCTGGGCCGACGAAAGGCACAACCCCAAGAAGAACGCCTGAAGGGTACCAGACTCCCCAGCCAGAATAGGGTAGGTTTTTGCGCTTCGCGAAGAAGCATCTGTAGGACAGGCACACACAAGCCCATGAAGAAAAAGCTGTCACTCAATGTGAAGCTACAAGGGGTTCCATTATCTATGGAACTAGACACAGGGTCTGCCCTTTCCATCATTTCATTGCATACATTTAGGAAGATTTGTTCCAGTAGTGGGACTAAGGCCAAGTTAAGGCCTTCTGATATTGTATTAACTGATTTTCAGAACTCAAGAGTGTGTGTTAAGGGGGAGGCCACCCTTAACGTGCAATACAAGAGTTTTGAAGGTCCACTAGACTTATTAGTAGTAGGGGGTGAACGAACGAGTCTCATAGGATTCGATTGGTTTGAGGCCCTGGGGATACACGTCACAGGTCTCAACAGCTTACAAACACTCGACCTACAGGAAGTCTGCAAAGAATTTGCAGATGTTTTCAGCCCCCAGCTGGGCACATTCAAAGGACCACCTGTGTCCTTAAAGCTAGACCCCACTGTCACTCCCATTAGGATTAAAGCAAGAAGGGTCCCTTTTGCTTTAAAAAGTAAGATTGACACTGAACTAGACAAACTAATCCAACAGGGAATCCTAGAACCTGTTGATTCCAGCCCGTGGGAGACCCCCATTGTCACGCCTCTAAAAGGCAAATGGGGACATTCGCATTTGTGCTGATTACAAATGCACACTCAATAAGGCATTGCAGCAACATGCCTATCCTGTTCCTGTGGTCAGTCACATCCTGGCCTCTCTCAAGGGGGGGCGTGTTTTTGCAAAGCTTGACCTAGCTCAAGCATATCAACAGCTGCCTGTTGATGATGATGCTGCTATAGCTCAGACCATTGTGACCCACAGGGGAGCCTTTAAGGTAAAAAGGCTACAGTTTGGAGTGAATGTCGCTCCTGGGATTTTCCAAAGCATAATGGAAAACACACTATGAGGTATACCAGGGGTCTGCCAACTCAAGGTTGATTCAGCCCTTTATTCTTCTGAGGTTGATAAAATGAGGGCTCAGATTTTTTGGGTGGGCAATATACTGATTCTGTAAATGCTTAGAGAGGTCTGCAAAGCACTGTGAAACAGTATATAAGTGCTAGTGTAGAAAAGAAATTATATCCTTCAAATATCATACCAGAACTTTGTCTGATATCAGAACCCCAATCATATTGTTATTGCATATGCATGGTATCTTTGTGTTTATTTTCAGAGAATGAAAAAGATATGAACATACTAGAAAATGTTTTTTTTCCATTAGAATAAATGCAACATTCTCAGCAGAAAGGAAAATTCCATCAACAGATTGTAGCTCTTGCCTCCGAAATTAAATACTACCTCTGAAAAAGTTTTATGTCATTGTTGCAGCTTGAAATTTATTTCCAAGTTAGGAGTCGAATCAGTGGTGAGAGTCAGCCGGTTCACACCACTTTGGCAGAACCGGTAGCTAATTTTTTGTTGCCTAGGCCCAGAATGGACTTCCAGAAGCGGTATCCACACAGAGAACCAGTTGTTCACTTATTTGAATCTCACCACTGAGTAGAATCCAATAAGGGGTTCCTATGGTAGTATAGGAAGACCTGTGCCAATGGGTAAGGTTGTGCAGCCCTTCAAATTCAGTCTATAAAATACATGAAAACACAAATATAACAGCAGGTGCTATACTTGTGACTCCAGTATGCTCTGAAAGTCTTTTTGGAACTGAATCTGAAGCATTGCAGAGTTATAATATACATAAAAACTATAAAAATTGTAGTTTTCACATAAAAGCATTCATTACCATAAAAGCATTCATTCTGAAGTCTACTTTGAATGGTAAAGATAGGAGGTTCTTACATACAGAACTAATGATAATTTCTTTCTTTTAAGGCATAAATCTGATTAGTTTATTTACAATCTTTGAATAATAGTGAGTGGGCAAGAAAAGCTGAATACACTCATGAAAAACAGCGTTGTTATGTTGTTAGTTGCAAAGTCGTGTTTGACCCATCATGACCCCATGAAAAACGTTCCTCCAGGCCTTCCTGTCCTCTAACATCTTCTGGAGTCCATTTAAGCTCATACCTACTGCTTCAGTGATTCCATCCAGCCCCCTCATTCTCTATCGTCTCCTTCTTCTATTGCCCTCAATCTTTCCCAACATTAGGCTCTGCTCCAGTGAGTCCTTCCTTTTCATTAAGTGGCCAAAGTACTTGAGTTTCAACTTCAGGATCTGGCCTTCTAAAGAGCAGTTGGAGTTGATCTCCTCTAGGACTGACCGGTTTGATAGCCTTGCAGTCCAGAGGACTCACAGGTGTCTTCTCGAGCACCATAGTTCAAAGGCCTCAATTCTTTTGCACTCAGCCTTTCTTATGGTCCAACTTTCACACCCATACATTGTAAATGGGAAAACCATGGCCTTGACTATATGTACTTTTGTTGGCAGAGTGAGGTCTCTGTTTTTTAGTATGCTGTCTAGATTTGCCATAGCTTTGCTCCCCAGGAGCAAGTGTCTTTTAATTTCTTGGCTGCAGTCCCCATCTGAGGTGATCTTGGAGCCCAGGAAGATAAAATCTATCACTACCTCCATTTCTTCCCCATCTATTTGCCAGGAATTGAGAGGGCCGGATGCCATGATCTGGGTTTTCTTAATGTTGAGTTTCAAGCCAACATTTGCACTCTCCTTCACCTGCATCAAGAGGCTCTTTAGTTCCTCTTCACTTTCTGCCATTAGAGTGGTATCATCTGCATATCTTAGGTTCTTGATATTTCTCCTGGCAATCTTAATTCCAACTTTTGATTCATGACCTGCATATAGGTTTCTCAAGAGACAAATAAGATGGTCTGGTACTCCCATCTCTTTAAGAACTTGCCACAATTTGTTGTGATCCACACAATCAAAGGCTTTAGCATAGTCAATGAAGCAGAAGTAGATGTTTTTCTGGAACTCCCTAACTTTCTCCATGATCCAGCGTATATTGGCAATTAGATCTCTAGTTCCTCTGCCTCTTCAAAATCCTACTTGTACTTCTGGAAGTTCTCAATATACATACTGCTGGAGCATAGCTTGTAGGATTTTAAACGTAACTTTACTTGCATGTGAAATGAGTGCAATGGTGCAATAGTTTGAACATTCTTTGGCATTGCCTTTCTTTGGAATTGGAATGTAAACTGACCTTTTCCAATCCTGTGGTCACTGTTGAGTTTTCCAAGTTTGCTGGCAAATTGAGTGTAGCACTTTTACTGCATCGTCTTTTAAGATTTTGAATAGCTCAGCTGGAATACTGTCACCTCCACTAGCTTTGTTGTTGCTCAGCTTTCCTAAGGCCCATTTCCCTTCACATTCTAGGATGTCTAGCTCGAGGTCAGTGACCACCCCTCATGGTTATCAGAGATGGTAAACTCGTTCTTGTATAGTTCTTCTGTGTAATTTTGCCACCTTTTCTTAATCTCTTCTGCCTCTGTTAGGTCCCTGCCATTTTGGTGCTTTATCATGCCCATCTTTGCATGAAACGTTCTCTTCATATCTCCAATTTTCTTGAAGAGATCTCTGGTCCTCCCTATTCTATTGTTTGCTTCTATTTCTTTGCACTGTTCATTTAAGAGGGCATTCTTATTTCTAGATATTCTCTAGAATTCTGCATTCAGTTGGGTGTATCTTTCTCTTTCTCCCTTGCCTTTTGCTTCCCTTCTTTCCTCAGCTATTTGCAAAGCTTCCTCACACAGCCATTTTGCTTTCTTGGATTTTTTTTTTCTTTGGGATGGTTTTAGTTGCTACCTCTTGTACAACGTTGCGAATCTCCATCCTCAGGCACTCTGTCTATCAGACCTAATTCCTTAAATCTATTTGTCACCTCTACTGTATATTCATCAGGGATATGATTTAGTTCATACCTGAGTGGTCTAGTGTTTTTCCTGACTTTCTTCAATATAAGCCTAAATTTTGCAACGAGAAGCTCATGATCTGAGCCACAGTCAGTTCCTGGTCTTGTTTTTACTGATTGTATAGAACTTCTCCATCTTTGGCTGCAGAGCACATGGTCAATCTGATTTCTGTGTTGACCGTCTGGTGATGTTCATGTGTAGAGCCATCTCTTGGGTTGTTGGAAAAGAATGTTTACTATGACCATCGTATTCTCTTGACAAAATTCTATTAGCCTGTGCCCTGCTTCATTTTGTACTCCAAGGCCAAACATGCCTGTTATTCCGGTTATCTTTTGGCTTCCTGCTTTAGCATTCCAATCCCCCATGATGATAAGGACATCATTTTTCAGTGTTGATTCTATAAGGTGCTGTAGGGCATCATAGACCTGGTCAATTTCATCCTTTTCAGCACCAGTGGTTGGGGCATAGACTTGGACTACTGTGATATTGAATGGTTTGCCTTGGATTTGCACTGAGATCATTCTGTCATTTTGGGGATTGTATCCCAGTATTGCTTTTCCTACTCTTTTATTGACTATGAAGGCTACTCCATTTCTTCTGAGAGATTCTTGCCCATAGCAGTCTACCTGATGGTCCTCTGAATTAAATTCACCCATTCCTGTCCATTTTAGCTCACTGATTCCTAAGATGTCAATGTTCAGTCTTGTCATCTCTTGTTTGACCACGCCCAGTTTGCCTTGATTCATGGATCTTACATTCCAGGTTCCTGTGGAGAAAAGATCTTTACAGCATCAGACTTTCCTTTCACCACCAGATGTTTTCACAGCTGAGCGTCCTTTCGGCTTTGGCTCAAGCACTTCACTCTTTCTGGCACTATTAGTACTAGCCCTCTGCTCTTTCCCAGTAGCATATTGGACACCTTCCAACCTGAGGGGCTCATCTTCCAGCATCATATATTTTTGCCTTTTGGTACTGTCCATGGGGTTTTCATGGCAAAGATACTGGAGTGGGTTGCCATTTCCTTCTCCAGTGGATCACATTTTGTCAGAACTCTCTGCTATGACCTGTCCGTCTTGGGTGGCCCTGCACGGCATAGCTCATAGATTCATTGAGTTATGCAAGCCCCTTTGCCACAACAAGGCAATAATCCATGAAGGACAATGTTGTTATACTCTATTACAGATTTATGCGCTTTTTTTGGGGGGGGGGGAAGAGACTTCCAATTCTTTTTTTACAATCATTGTAGCAGCAAGCAAATGACCAATTTGAGTTACAAAGGTTTTTCAGACCAGACAATCCTTCAGGGAATCTAAGGGGGAAAAAAACCACATTATAGATACAGCAGTATTAATGTCACTAATGTCACCACCATAGAGGAATGGTGAGTTGCAAGTGTAATGAATAGAGTAATTTGTTTATCCTTTCATGATGCAATGCAATCATGGTAAAATTTTATATTTTTTCTTTATACAAAACCTCTATTATTCAAAACACAGAGATAATTTTAATTAACCACATTTAGTCATGTGAGACTTCAGCTATAACCAAAACTAGAACAGGCTAAAAACATATGATAATTTCATTGAGAACTTGATCAGTATAGTCTAATTGAAATTTCAATATTTTTTGAAAGTATCTCTATTTTTAGATGGGGATTATGGTTATAAAAATGAAGGTTGGCTTTTGTTTTTCTTCTTTCATGCCATGTTTGGGTTTTTTTGTTTATAAAAAGCATTATGGGAAAAAAACTATTTTATCTCAGCTCAGTTCTCAGCAAAGTTAAAAAAGTTATAATTCTTTTTTGTTAATTGCAAAACTATATATACATGCAAGTTTAACACGAAGAAGACTAGAACAAGCAAGAATGACAATTGTAGTGTTCAATCATAATCTTTTTTAGTTCTCTAGTCAGCAGAATATTGCTGTCATTTATAATAAAGAAGACTTTGTGTTCCGAAGCTAAAAACATTAACAGTATGCAAATTGGCAAAAAATGTATTAACACAGCAGTTCACACAGGTATATAATATATTTCAAAGTTAACTTCATAATGCCATGCAAAAACCATTTTCTAATACCACAGACTAAATTTTCACTCAGTGATTCATCATCAGTGACAAAATGTTGCAGCATTAAAAAAAATATTTATACAAACATTATGGCATTACCAATAGTATTTCTTGGCATTAGAAGCAGACATAAAAATAAAATCCTTGTATATCATCACTCAATATAATGTACCAAGTGTGCATATATTTGAAAGTACCTATATCACATACAGACAGTTGACATCTGTTATATGCAGCATTACATTGAAGCTCTTTCAACAGTAGTCATTTCTGGATATTGTTAAAGTGTTGTTTTAAAAGAACTGCACAATTTGGCACTAGTTTACCTGAAGGATTGTCTTCTCCCATATATATTAAACCAGAAGATTCTTTTCACAGGGTTTTTTTTGTTTGTTTGTTTTCAAGTGAACTGTTTGGACCCCTGCATTTAAAATACGGAATAGCACAAATGAAGGTAAATATATATGTCCCAGAATAATGATGCAGGATCCAATTTGAATCAGTCAGCAGGATCAGAGATTTATTCTTCCAAGCTTTCAGACTTGTGCTGGAGCCCATCTTCAGGGAACATCTCTCTCTCTCTACAAAATGTAATACCAAATATCGCACAGCTTTTTCATTCACAGCAAAAGGAAAGCTTTGTAAGTCTATGGTAGCAAATAATAAGAAGTATTCTGGTAGTTCCTTTTTCAACAACAAATGCTACTAAAAGAAATGTGTTTTCATGAACCCTATCTTCATCAGATGCACAGACTGCATCAGATCTTTATCAGGTGTGTGGAATGGCTTCGGTACGAATCAAATTTGCATATATCAAAAGGTTTTCAGGCCTTTCCAAAGATCAAAACAGACACAATAGTTTTTAATAAATTATAATTGTTGATATTTTTTAATTGAACAGTAATTTATACAAAAAGAAAGAACTAAGCAGATAGTTTTATGTCAGGTAAATATGTGTATTTTTTTTTTATTGAAAGTTTTTTAAATTTTTACAAATAGAAAAAAAAGAAAAACAACCCTACCCAACCCACCCCAACCCTCCCAATCCATCCCCCCAACCTTCCCAAAGCTGAATATAGGCTTAATTAGAATTTCTTAAAATCTTAAAAAAAATTTAAAAAGTATAAACCATAGGTAAATCTAAATACATTAGATAAACAACTTATAAAATGATTAACAATAATATATATGTAAAAAAGCATAAATATTAAAAAAGAAAAATGCTTAAAAAGAAAAGAAATAAAAAAAAGAAAGAAGAAAAGAGATATAAAAAAAATAAAATAAAAATAAGAAATATAAGAAAAGAGAAGAGAAAGGGAAAAAAATACAATCTTTAAAATATTAAAATTTATATATAAGTTATTGAAAAACTAAGTAATATTTTTTTAAATCCAACTTATGTTGTATAAAATCTATCCATTTTTCCCATACCGCAAAAAACTTCTCTTGTGATTGATCCTTTAAGAAAGCCGAATCTTTGCCATTTCCACCAAGTAAGAAACTTTAAAAAACCACTCTTGCAAGGTAGGCAAAGATTCCTTCTTCCAATATTGCCCTACTAACAACCTTGCGGCTGTGATTAAATTTAACATCAATATAACCTCCTTGGTATCACAATCAGTAACGATACCTAACAAAAACAATTGTGGGGTAAATTTTACCCTCCTTCTAAAAATTCTTTGAATATTCCACCATATCTTAATCCAAAAAGCTTTTATATTTTTACACGACCACCAAATATGATTGTTATGTCCCGAGCCTTGCAAACGGCTCGGGCGTTTGCAGGCAGTCCCGGGCAGGTGCAAAGCTGCCCGGGACCAGACAGGCTGTCGCCAGCGCCGTGCGCATGCACGGGTGCTGGCGCGGGAAAAGTAACACATTTACCCGGGAGTTGCCTATATAAGAGGCTGCGAGGCATTTGGGTGAGGCTGAAGCCATCTTCCTGTAAGCTGAACGCTGAATAAAAGAAATTGAGAACTCCAGCTGCTTCTCGTGTCTATTTTCCCGCCACGGACTCAACACTGCCGACGAGGATGGGATGCCTTGCACTACCTGGAAAGGAAAAAGTGTAAGCTTACCCAAGGAGTCCTGAGCGGCGGAAGAGGAACGGCGTCGACTCGGCAGCTGCCCGCCAATCCGGTGCGCATTCGGGGGTAGGCTGGCTGATAGACCCGTCTCCTGAAGATCCGAAGATGGCGAAAATCGGAAGGCTTTCGGAATTCGACGTCTCACATCCAGAGCGGTGGGAGTCCTACGTATCCAGAATGGAGAACTACTTCAAGGCAAACCAAGTGATGGAAGATAGCTTGAAGGCTGCCACCCTGCTTTGCGTTTGCGGCCAAGACGCCTTCGAAATCGCAGAAAACCTTGCAGCACCTGTCCCAGTAGAGTCTGTAAGCTACGCAGACCTGAAGAAGCTGCTGAAGGAGCACTTCCACCCCAAGGTGTCCGTTATCCTCATGGCGCCACAACCTTCGAACAGAGGGATCAACGGTCCGTGAGTCAGCCAAGGAATACATTGCCGCGTTACGGAAGGCCGCCAAGCCCTGCGAGTTCAAGGACCTCGAGGAACGACTGAGGGACCGATTCGTGTGCGGGTTAAGGCATCGAGAGCTACAACAGAGACTTTTCGCTAAGGAAGAATTATCCTTCCAAGACGCCTTAAGGGAAGTCACCGCAGAAGAAGCAGCAGGCGGCGCCGTCAAGAACATGCGGCCGATCAGAAGCAGTGCAGAGGGTGCGTCCGTGCACCAGGAAGACGTCCAACGAAACTCCGAGGAGGATCCGGACGAGGAAGTCGACCGTCTACACCCCGCGAAGGAAGGAAACCAGAAGGGAAGCTCTTCGGCTCCGCTCAAGTGCATCGGCTGTGGAGGTCGCCACAGGAGAACCGACTGCAAGTTCCGCTCCGCTACCTGCCGGGCATGCGGCAAACTAGGGCACATTGCAGCTGTGTGTCTGGGCCGACGAAAGGCACAACCCCAAGAAGAACGCCTGAAGGGTACCAGACTCCCCAGCCAGAATAGGGTAGGTTTTTGCGCTTCGCGAAGAAGCATCTGTAGGACAGGCACACACAAGCCCATGAAGAAAAAGCTGTCACTCAACGTGAAGCTACAAGGGGTTCCATTATCTATGGAACTAGACACAGGGTCTGCCCTTTCCATCATTTCATTGCATACATTTAGGAAGATTTGTTCCAGTAGTGGGACTAAGGCCAAGTTAAGGCCTTCTGATATTGTATTAACAGATTTTCAGAACTCAAGAGTGTGTGTTAAGGGGGAGGCCACCCTTAACGTGCAATACAAGAGTTTTGAAGGTCCACTAGACTTATTAGTAGTAGGGGGTGAACGAACGAGTCTCATAGGACTCGATTGGTTTGAGGCCCTGGGGATACACGTCACAGGACTCAACAGCTTACAAACACTCGACCTACAGGAAGTCTGCAAAGAATTTGCAGATGTTTTCAGCCCCCAGCTGGGCACATTCAAAGGACCCCCTGTGTCCTTAAAGCTAGACCCCACTGTCACTCCCATTAGGATTAAAGCAAGAAGGGTCCCTTTTGCTTTAAAAAAGTAAGATTGACACTGAGTTAGACAAACTAATCCAACAGGGAATCCTAGAACCTGTTGATTCCAGCCCGTGGGAGACCCCCATTGTCACGCCTCTAAAGGCAAATGGGGACATTCGCATTTGTGCTGATTACAAATGCACACTCAATAAGGCATTGCAGCAACATGCCTATCCTGTTCCTGTGGTCAGTCACATCCTGGCCTCTCTCAAGGGGGGGCGTGTTTTTGCAAAGCTTGACCTAGCTCAAGCATATCAACAGCTGCCTGTTGATGATGATGCTGCCATAGCTCAGACCATTGTGACCCACAGGGGAGCCTTTAAGGTAAAAAGGCTACAGTTTGGAGTGAATGTCGCTCCTGGGATTTTCCAAAGCGTAATGGAAAACACACTATGAGGTATACCAGGGGTCTGCCCCTACTTTGACGATGTCTTGATTGCAGGAGACTCCACACACATTCTAGCTGAAAGGCTTAGGGCTGTCCTGTTAAGATTCAGGAAATCAGGCCTCAAGCTCAGAAAAGACAAATGCAAGATTGGGGTGCCTTCTACTGAATTTCTGGGATTCAAAATTGATGCTGCTGGGATTCATCCTGCTGAATCCAAACTAACTGCTATTTTAGAAGCACCCAGGCCAAAGTCTAAGGCCGAACTTCAGGCCTTCTTAGGCCTCCTGAATTTCTACAATTCTTTTCTTCCACATAAAGCTAGTGTAGCTGAGCCTCTTCACAGGCTACTAGACAAACCAAGCTGTGTGGCTGTGGTCACAAGCACATGAGGCTTGCTTTAAAGAAGTCAAGGCCTTGCTCACTTCTAACAGTGTTCTTGCACATTTCAACGAGTCTCTTCCTGTGTGCATCGCTTGTGATGCATCCCCCTACGGGGTTGGAGCTGTCCTGAGTCACCTCAGGTCTGATGGAACTCAGGTTCCTATTGCATACTACTCCAGAACACTGTCTTCTGCCGAGCGCAACTACGCTCAGATAGACAGGGAGGCTCTGGCTGTTGTTGCTGGAATTAAAAAATTCCACGATTTTCTATATGGCAGGCATTTCACGGTCTTCACTGACCATAAGCCCCTGCTGGGACTGTTTACCACACGTAAGCAGACTCCCCACATCATTTCCCCTAGAATGCTTAGGTGGTCTATTTTCTTGTCTGCATATGATTTTTCATTACTCCACAAGCCTGGGAAAGAATGGGCCATGCTGATGGCCTCAGTAGATTGCCTCTGCCAGTAGTAGAAGCTGACCCCGCGCCAGCTGTCAACATTCTATCAATCCAAGCCTTGCCCGAGCTCCCTCTTAGTGCCAGGGATGTTACCGCTGAAACAGGTACAGATCACACACTTTCACGTGTCCGCTCCTGGGTCCTGTCCGGGTGGCCTGAGCACTGCCCTAGTCCTGAGTTTCAGAGTTTCTGGTCCAAAAGGAACGAACTGTCCCTTTCTCAGGGTTGTCTGCTTTGGGGAAACAGAGTTGTCATTCCCACCTCAATGAGGACTAGGGTCTTAGAATCCCTCCACGAGGGTCATCCTGGCATTGTTCGTATGAAGGCTCTTGCACGAAGCCACTTGTGGTGGCCTGGTTTAGATAAAGGATATTGAGGCTACGGTACACGCATGCCACCTGTGCCAACGATCTCGCCCAGAGATGCCCCAAGCTCCTGTGCATAGATGGGAGGAAACACAGTCCCCATGGTCTAGGGTGCACATTGACTACGCTGGGCCCTTTCAGGGCCAGTTCTTCTTGGTCCTTGTTGACAGCCATTCAAAATGGCTTGAGGTTGTGCCTGTCTCATCCACCACCACTGCAAAGACTATTCAGGTACTGAGGGGGATTTTTGCTGCACACGGGCTGCCAGATGTCATTGTGTCCGACAACGGCCCTCAATTCACCTCCTCCGAATTCCAAGCTTTCTTACAGGCAAACCTGATTCGTCATGCCACGTCTGCGCCTTTTCACCCGTCCACCAACGGTATGGCTGAACGCATGGTGCGCATCGCAAAGGACGCCTTGAAGAGACTCACCTACGGGGACTGGCATCACAGGTTGGCTGACTTTCTCCTTTCTTATCGCACCACACCGTCCACTTCTACAGGGAGAAGTCCAGCTGAACTTCGTTGGGGGCGCCAACTTACTACTAGACTTGACCGGTTGCATCCGGACAGACTGCCTTCATCTACCTCACATCCTAGGGCACCTAGACAACTACTTGTGGGTGCCCCGGTTTGGGCTCGCAATTACGGGCCTGGTCATACATGGGTCCCCGCTTCTGTGTCCAGGATCACAGGTCCTCTCTCCTACGAGGTTGCCCTGGACAACGGTCGTGTCCTGCGTCGGCACATCGACCAACTTCGCTCTAGGCGAGACTTTTCTGCTGAGACTCCTGGGTCTTTTCCAGGGGGGGAGGGGGACCCTTTGGAGCAAAGGGAAGGGCAAGAGCTACTGCCCATCTCCACTGAGGGAGCCACAAACGGCTCGTCCCAAGGTTCTGCAATTGCTCCGAAAAGAAAGTCATGGAGCTTACCCACACAACAGGCACTCACGCCTACTCCAGCCAGGGAGTCACCCCGGGGGCATACTCACTTTCCACACACATCACACAGCACTCCAACAACGGAGGATACCTGGGGGCATCCCAACAAATCATTCCCTGCAAGAGAGCTGGCACACAATTCCCAAGGTTGGCCTGACCTTACCCCAAATCCTACAGGGGGTCAAACATACACAGAGCTAGTCGAGGAGCCAAGTCCCGACTACAACACCCCTAGCACAAATCAGGGAACACCTGAGTTTTGGGAAAGTACAGAAACCCACACGAGCCCGAGCACAGAATGGGGTTCAGGGAATGGACAGCCTCCTGACAGGTCTTGGACTGACCTAGGAGGTTCTACAGAGACGCCCAGCAGTGGCTATCACTTCAAGGGGCCTGAGGGTCTACAGCTAGGTAGGACAACCAGGTCACAAAGCAACAGAAGCCCTGGCCTGACGAGCCCGGTGGGCAAGCAAGCAGGCCAGGCATCGGGGCACAGTCCTTGGAAGACACCAGGGCACAATAGAGAGAACAGGCTCACGCCTCCCTCCAGTCAGGGAACTTATGCCAGTAACCCAGAGCTAAGAAGGTCACAGAGAGCAAAGAAATCTCCTAAGTACCTAGAAGATTACATAACATTGCTGGCAAGGCAAAAGCCAGTAAACAGTGGGAGCATTGGGGAGCAAATTGTCGTGTAAAATAAATGTTGTATGTTGGTAGTAGTTTTAGCCCGGGGGAAAGGGGTGTTATGTCCCGAGCCTTGCAAACGGCTCGGGCGTTTGCAGGCAGTCCCGGGCAGGTGCAAAGCTGCCCGGGACCAGACAGGCTGTCGCCAGCGCCGTGCGCATGCGCGGGTGCTGGCGCGGGAAAAGTAACCCATTTACCCGGGAGTTGCCTATATAAGAGGCTGCGAGGCGTTTGGGCGAGGCTGAAGCCATCTTCCTGTAAGCTGAACGCTGAATAAAAGAAATTGAGAACTCCAGCTGCTTCTCGTGTCTATTTTCCCGCCACGGACTCAACAATGATAATAAGTAGCATCCAAACAATCACATCTCCAACATTTAGGCTGTAAGTCAGGATACATACGAGACATTTTTTGTGGATCAAGGTGCCATCTATAAAACATTTTGTAAAAATTCTCCCTTAAGTTCTCGGCTTGTGTAAATTTAACATTCCTCACCCAGATGGTTTCCCAGGTATCTAGTAGAACTAGTTCACCAAAATTTTGTGCCCATTTAATCATACATTCTTTAATTAGTTCTGGTTCTGAATCCAGTTCTACCAGCACCCCATAAATTCTCTTAATGTGAGTTCGCTTTGGTCTTTTACTTGTTTGAAAAAAATTTCATCTTCTCTAAGCAGGCCCACATTACGATCTGTCTTCCATCTATCCACTATTTGTCTATACTGAAACCATGAATATATAATATTTTCATGTGCTAAATCTTCCAAAGATTTTAACTGCCAATTTTTACCATCCCATCTGAGTAATTGTGCATAAGAAACACTATCCATCTTAACTCCTCTCCTTATCCCCTCTATCGCATGCCAAGGTATAGCCCATAATGGTATTTTAAAATCACTTCTATAATATTTCCTCCAGACCCGAAGTAAGGAGATCCTTATAATATGAGATTTAAAAACCCGATCAACTTTTTTGTTAAAAATTAAATAGGCATGCCATCCAAAAAGTAAATCCCAACCTTCCAAGTGGAGTATTTCTACATTTGTTAAATTAACCCAGTCACTAATTAATGTTAAAACTACAGCATCATAATACAATTTCAAATTCAGTACCTTGAGTCCACCTCTCTCATGAATATCTTGCATAATTTTAAGCTTTACTCTTGGTTTTTTCCCTGCCCAGATAAATTTATTGATACCTTTCTGCCATTCATTTAAGTTAACCTCATTCTTTAAGATAGGTATCATTTGAAATAAAAAGAGAAACTTTGGCAGGACATTCATTTTAATCGCCTCAATTCTTCCCAAAAGAGATAATTGCAACTTCTCCCAATTTTTCAAGTCTCTTTGTACCCTGACCCACAACCTTTCATAATTGTTTTTATACAATTTTACATTAGAAACAGATAAAATAACCCCCAGGTATTTTACCTTATCAACAACTTCAAAATCTGTCAAGTTAACCAGAGTCTACTTATCCAAATTGGTCATATTTTTGGATAATATTTTGGTCTTATTGTTATTAATTTTAAAACCCGAAACCCATCCATATTGGTAAATCAATTGTAATAACTCTACTACAGAGTAAGTAGGTTGGGACAGGGTAACCACCAAGTCATCTGCAAAAGCTCTTAGTTTATATTCTTTTTTATTGACTTCTATTCCTTTTATTTGCTGCGATTCTCGAATTTTAATCAGCAATATTTCCAAAGTTAAAACAAACAGTAGTGGTGACAATGGACATCCCTGTCTTGTTCCCTTTTCTATTGTAAAAACCTCTGACAAACCCCCATTAACTATAAGTTGTGCCGTTTGTTTTTGATAAATAGCACCAAGAGCTTGTAAAATTTTTTCTCCAAAATTCATATTCTCAATTAATCTTAACATAAACTGCCAATTCACTTGGTCAAAAGCTTTTTCAGCATCTAAAAATATCAATCCTGCAGGAACTTGGTTATTCTTATCTAAGTATTCTGATAAGTTAATAATTTGTCTAACATTATTCTTCATGTACCTACCTGTTATAAAACCCGTTTGGTCCTTATGTATAAGCTAGTGCAAAACCCTCATAAGCCTATTAGCTAAAATTTTTGCAAAAATCTTGTAATCTACATTTAAAAGAGATATAGGTCTATAATTCTTTGGTAAAGTAAGATCTTGATCTTCTTTTGGAATTAGAGATATAAAAGCTCTGCCCCATGACGGGGGAATCTCTAAACCCTGTAATATATTGTTAAAAAGCTCACCTAAAGGTTGGATCATCTCTTCTACCAAAGTTTTATAATAAATAGATGTCAGGCCATCCGTACCCGGTGCTTTACCTAGTTTTAATTCCTTAATCACTGTCACAATTTCCTCACTAGTAATTAAACCATTAATTTCTTGTTTCTGATCTTCTGTTAATTTGGGGAAGTTGGCTTCACTTAAATAATTATTTATATCTAAAATTTGTACCTTAGTACTCTTATAAAGTTTTTGATAATAATCTAAGAAAGATTTCTTAATCAATTCCTTCTGATACACCAATTTACCATTATAATTTATTTTATCTATAATTCTCTGTCTCTGTTTCTTTCTCAATTGGTAAGCCAACCATCTCCCTGGTTTATTGGCATTGCAAAATGTATTTTGTTTCATATACAATAGGTTAGTTGCAGTTTGATCAGCCATCAACATATTAAATTGTGTTTTGAGCAATTTTATGGATTCTTTAACCTTTTCATCTGTGGGATTTAGAATCAAAGATTTTTCTTTTAATTTAATCTCATCTTCCAGATCCTTACGTTTCTGAATCTGCTTTTGTCTCTGAGCACTATTCATTTGTATCAAAATCCCACACATGAAGGCTTTACCTGCATCCCATACCATTGACACTGAAGTTCCCTTATGCATATTTAAAACAAAATAATCCTTTAGATGCTCCTTTAATTTTTGAATATTCTTTTCTTGTCTAAATAAATTCTCATTGACCCTCCACGATTTCCTCTCCTCTTTTTCATCAACCAACTCCATCCAAACTGGACTGTGGTCCGTCAACGTCCTAGGAAAAATTTTCACATTCTTTACCCTAAAATATAAATCAATTGTAATAAAAAAAAGTCAATTCTTGAAAAGGATTGATGTCTGTCTGAAAAGAAAGTAAAGTCTCTCTCCTCCTGATTGCGTTCACGCCAGTAATCTCGCAGCTCCCAGTCCTCTTTCAAATCAAAAAAAGCTTTGGGTAATTTAGCCTGTTTAAAAAAGGTGGAAGATCCTTTTTTATCTCTTTGTATATCTAACACACCATTCCAATCTCCCATTAATATCACAGATCTATAATCCAACAAAGTTAATTTCTGATGCAACAATCTATAAAATTGTTCCTGTTGTTGGTTTGGTGCATACAGTCGCACTATAAGTATTTTCTTACCATATAAACCAACTTCAATCATAACATATCTCCCTTGAAGATCAGATTCTACCAAGCGGGCTGATAAGTTTTGCTTAACATAAATGACTACACCCCCTTTTTTCCCAGGAGCAGAAGATACAAAATGAGATCCCAAACGAGCATTGACTAAATATTTTTGATCTTTAAGTAAAATATGTGTTTCCTGCAAACAAATAATATCATTATTATGTTGCTTTAAGTAATGAAAGATTTTCTTTCTCTTTTGCGGGGAATTAAGGCCATTAGCATTCCAAGTCAGGAGCTTTACCATCTCCCTTAACCAGAAGCCTGGAGAAGACTGCCTGAAGATCTGCCATTGAAGAATGTGCTGCAGAACTCTTCGGTCTTGCTCCTCCCACCGGCAACGAAACACTTTCTTGAAGAGATTCTTTAACTTCTTTCTTCTGTTGTTCCTTTTCCTTGCGTCTATGTGCTGCACGGGTCATTCTTTGCTCTTTGATCTCTGTTTGTCGCAACCATTCTGTCTGTAACTTTCCAGCAACCATCACACCTAGTCCTTCAGACTGCTGTTCCACCTCTTTACCATCCAAAACTTTCTGCATCATAGATGATGATGAGCCTGCTTCCAGGACCGAAGTGTAAAACTCCTTTGCTTTAGTGACTGTATTAAGTCTATAACGCGTCCCCGCATGGCTCACAACAATACCCATCGGAATCTCCCATCTAAATGGCATCATTCTTGTTTTAAGTTCGTTGGCTAAAAAAGCAAAGTCTTTTCTATTTCTTAGAATTTTAGATGGGATCTCCTTTAGAATGATAACATCTTGAGCAGCAATCTGAAACCTCTTGTTATAAAAAGCTTGTATAATTTCATCGCGCAGAGATCTCTTTGCAAAATAAATCACCACATCTCTTGGTAAGTTCTTCTGTTTTGCGACCCAGGAGTTAACTCTGTAAATTTTTTCCACTTCTCTAAGTATTCCATCTTTCTCCCTATTCAAAACAACGGCAAAGTCATTAACCACAATCTCTGTCAGATCTTGATTCATATCCCCTTTCAGACCCCTGATTCTTAAGGCATATTCCATTTCCCTGTACTGAGACATAGCAATGTCATCTTGTGAAATTTCCATCTTTTTTTCCATGCCTTCAAATTTATCTTCCAGAATATCAACCTTGTCTTCGACCTCTTCCACTCTAGAATCAAGCTTCTCAACCACAGAAGCAAGTCCTGATAGAGCCATAACTATATCTTGCCTCAAAATAGTGTTATTCTGCTCTAAGAGGTTCTTCATTTCTCCTCTAATTTGAGTTTTATTCTGATCTAAAAGCTCCTTCATTTCCCCTCTAATTTCAGATTTATTCTGATCCAGAAGCTCCTTCATTTCCTCTCTAATTTGGGATACAGCATTTCCCATTATATCTTTCATATCTTGTACAGATAGTACTGGCAGAGGAGGAGAAGATGGTGGTGTGGCTTTAGGTTGTTGTACTGGTAAGATTGCAGGAGAAGAAGCCACCTTAGGAACTGTAGAAACTGCTTGCCTCTTTGAAGCCATTTTAAAAAAATCTTGTTCCCTCTTTCTTCTTTCTTAAGAAAAAAAAAGTAATTAAAAAAAGATCCTCAAAAATTAAAAAAAAAACAAAGGAGAGTCTAAAAGAAATTTCAAAACCACTTTCAGAAAAAAGTTTAGAAAGTTTAAAAAGAAAGAACTATATAGTCCAATACATTCCGTTTAACTCACTTCTTTCCGGAAAAGAAAAAAAAAGCACTTTCAAATCGCCATTTTACTTTCACTCTCCACACCAGCAAAGAACAAAAGAAAAAAAACAGCATAAACTAAAAAGCAAGTAAAACTCAATAAGTCCAATCCTTTATCCAGCTCCGTCCGCTTTAAAAATCACTCCCCCGATCCCTTTAAGCGCGGAGATGGTAGCGGCGTTTCACTTTGTTTCCGAAGAAACAAAAACAGCTGGGAGGTGGAGGCAACACGAACTCTGAGGGAGCTCTCTTTCCGCCCCCCCCCAAAAAATTCCTGGGGGTTTTAAGAGGCTCTACCTCTATTCATGTGATTCTCTACCCCCTCCCTTCGCCCGGGAGGGGGATTTCGAGCCGCGGGACAGCTGGTATCCGCTGTGCTCTGCGGTTCTGACGCCATCCCAGAAGGACGGCTACAATGTAGCCCCATCATCGACGCTAACCACCGGAAGACGTAAATATGTGTATCTGTGTGTGTGTGTGTGTGCATTTGTGTGTTCTCAAGGTGGTTCTACTTGTCATTTGCATCTATTAATATTAAAAATTATAAATCTGAAAACATCTTTCAAAAGACATTATTAATTTTATTTATTTCTAATTAAAAGACATTACTGTTATTATTATTATTATTATTATTATTATTATTATTATTATTATTATTATTATTATTATTATTATGGATCATCGCACAGTCAGCCAGATGTTCAGACTGGATTTGACATTTTGTCTACCTATCGAGTCCTTACCCAGGACCTGGGATAGGCAGATGTGGATGTTTGATGGTATTACAGATCTCGTCACAGGATGGAAGCAGTTCCTAGTAAGGCCGCCTTTTGCAATTGACTAATAGCGAATTTGTCAATGCCAGTGGTGCTCCAGTTGTTTTGGGTTTGCACCCAAGGAGCCTATTACTATTGGTCTTTGCATTTTGTTATCTTCTCCAGTTCTTTCTCGTCTATTCTGCTGTCTCCAGGCACTGCCACGTCCACTATCCAGACTTTTTTGTGTTTCTTATTGACAATTGTTAAGTCTGAGGTGTTATGTTGCAGGTGCTTGTCTGTTTGAATTCTGAAGTCCCAGAGCAGTTTAATTGTATCATTTTCTATGACTTTCTCTATTTTATGATCCCACCAGTTTTTGCTTACAGGCAAATGATATTTTTTGCAGATCTTCCAATGCACCATTGTTGCTACTTTGTCATGCCGCTGCTTGTTGTAGTCAGTGTCTTGCACAGCTTACCAGGTGGTCCACTGTTTCTTCAGCTTCTTTGCATAGGCGGCACTTACTGTCTGTTGCTGTCTTCTCAATTTTGACTTTGTATGCATTTGTCCTTAAGGCTTGGTCTTGTCCAGAATTATCCCTCGGTCTCTTTCTTCAATTTTCCTGCTCTTAGCCATTGCCAGGTCTTGTTATTATCTGCTTTCCCAGCTATTTTTTTAATGTATTGGCCATGTAGTGCTTTGTCTTCCCATGCCTCTATTCTGTTCTTCATTTGGTCTTTCTTGTAGGCCAGTTTGGTCTCTCCAGTAGTTAGTAAGCCTTCCTGATATACTAATTTCAGTGCATCTTCATCATTGTTCTTCAGATATTCTTCCAAAGCCATTTTTTCTTCTTCAACCATCTGATGTACTTGTAGCATTCCACGCCCACCTATTTGCCTTGGTAGATAAAGTCTGTCAATGTCACTGCGTGGATGAAGGGCATGATTCATTGTCATTATTTTTCTTGTCTTCCTATCCATTGCTTTTAGTTCTGCTTGAGTCCAGTCCACTATTCCAGCTGTGTACCTAATGACTGGGATTGCCCAGGTGTTGATTGCCTTTATGGTATTTCCTCCATTGAGTTTGGATTTTAAGATCTTCTTCACTCTCTTGATGTATTCACCTCTAACCTTTTTCTTGACTTCAGTGTGCTTGATGTTGTCAGCTTGAGGATACCCAAGTATTTGTAGTATCTTCCTCATCCAGACTCTTAATGTTATTTTCGTGGGGCATCTTGATTCCTTCAGTTTTCACTATTTTTCCTTGTTTGATAGCAAGTGTGGCACATTTGTCCAAGCCAAACTCCATTACAATATCTTGGCTATATATACGGACAGTGTTGAGCAGCGATTCTATTTCAGATGGTGTTTTTCCATACAGCTTCAGATCATCCATGTAAAGGAGATGGGATAATCTGGCAGATGCTTGATGTTTGTTATTTATAAATATTTATTTAAAACATTTTCAGATAGAAGATTATATAATTTAAAACATTGTCAGGCCCTGAGATATTCTCTATATTAATCCACTATTTAGTTGGATCTTCTAATATCAGTGGTATTTAATTATTTAAGTATGCTACTTGATAATAGATTTTTAATTTAAGACACCCCTCCCCAGGGTGCTGGTTGCTGTGGCTGATATAAAATCCATTTACTGATTAGAATTGAAATGAAAGCTTTCAAACTTCCCTGTGACATTGTTAATATTTTACCTAGAATGACTAATTGAAGGTATTGAAATAAATTAAGTTTGCAAAAGACCTTACTTTAACAACTGCTATCTCGCCAAAAATATTCAAATATTCTACTTTCTCCTAAAAACTTAGCTGGTTTTCCTAATTTTTTAATTCTTCATTTCCAGAATAACCAATTCTTACTTGAAAATAATATTTAACACTTTGCATACCTATCACTTGCTCTGCATTTTTTCTCTATCATTATCCATCTGATGCACATCTTACTAGTTCAGTGTAGTATACATTTTCCCATCCCATCTATCCCCATTTCAAAACTGAGATATTAATATTAATATATTTCATGACTATATTTAAATTGTAAATTCATAGCAATACAAATAATATTTGGAAGAAAGATTATATTCCATAGTAAGCCACTGCTATCTTACTTAATTTGACATGGGTTTTTGTTGTTTGTTTTTGTTTCCTTTAAAAAGTACAAAGATAAAAGATTCATTCAATTTTAATAGTGTCTAAGAACAATTGCCATAATCAATGTGACATTGTGATATAATTGTAGTAGCATTAATATATATATTTCAGAGGATTAATGCTGTTTCACATTACAATAGCAAATAAAAGTAGTATATTGATATTAAAAGCAAAAAAGCTATTTTTTCTTGGTATTTTTTTCCTTGTTTGATAGAAAATTACAAAGATTTTTTTTTATAATAAACACATTTGTTCTATCTTTATCAGTCATTTCATGATGTTTTATATGCTGTTTGACCCATTCCCTTATACACATTTCACTGCAAAACACTTTTACAGGACTGACCCAATTTAATTTTATACAAATATGGTACACATATTGCATTTTACTAAACAATTCTTATAGCAGTTATAGCCTTATATTGATCTCTTATTTTGGACACTTTCCAACTATCATTATAATCTTATAACTAAGAGATGCCTAACAAAGAAGACTTAATCATTATTTCTAGTCAGCCATGTCTTTTAAGGCTATGCAAATTGTCAAAGAACTATGACAGAGTTCTTTGAAATATAAGAGAGTATGTATAATGCACATGTTGAATTATTCATCTGTCTGATGAAACTGTCCTTGATATTAATTAAAATTTACTTACCTTATTTTTTATTATGATTTAATAACTTCTATGTATTGGGTGATTAAGGTAAGAGTCAGTATAAAATATTTTAAATAAATATGTATTATACATAGATCTTTCTTTCTTTCTTTCTTTCTTTCTTTCTTTCTTTCTTTCTTTCTTTCTTTCTTTCTTTCTTTCCAGACCTGTATCAAATACTGTTGTATTTTCTAAAAAAATAAAAATAAAAAAAATAGGAGGGTAATATGAGCAAGGCCGTGTGACTGTAAATACAAAGAATTAGCTGGGATTAAAGTGTTAAAGACAGAGAAGCAAAACAGAAAAAGGAGAAGCCTGACTTTTTCGCAATTACAAGAAAATCTGCAAGTTTAACAAAAAGAAAAAGAGGTTCACTAGAAAAAGCTATAGATAAAGGCATTTTTACTACATTTATTGCAGAAAACGTTTGAAGAATTTGGTAAGAAAATGACTGCAATGGTTGTCAATAGTTTAGATCAGACATGTCAAACTTGCAATGTTATGTGACGTCCCACAACGTATCAGAGCTTTTTCTCCATTGCCAGCAATGGGGTGGGCATGGTTTCCCGGTGACGCATCCGGCCCGCGGGCCGACAGTTTGACACCCCTGGTTTAGATGCATTGAAAATGGAAATGGAAAAAGAATTTGCATTAATAAAAAAGATATGAAAGAAATTAAGAGGATTTAAATATCTCTATAACAATTGTTTGGAGATCTAAAGCAAATTATTGACAAACTGAAAGTTTTAAAAAGTAAGATAGAAATTATAGCCTGATGGGGGAAAAAATGAATAACTGGAATTGAGCGAAAAGACTGTTGTTTAAGATTTAGAGCAATTCCAGAACAATATGGAGAATGCTGTATAAAGGCATTTCAGATGTATACTGGAAATGTGAACTACATTACAGAGGATTTTAAAAATTACTATTCAATTGAAGGAAGAAATTTTCCTCTTAGGTTTGCTGGACAAACAGAAAAAATAATGGAGCATTATTTTAATATATTATTACTGCAGCAAGATTACTACATGCACAAAGATGGGACGATTCACACTACCCACCATAGAGGAATCATTTATGAAATTGACAGAACTTGTTGCAACTGATAAACTGATTTCATTATTTAGAGAAAATACAATATCTACATTTAATGGTGACCATTACAGACCATCATCATTAAAATGAAAAAAATGAACTTGAGATTTATGGTTTTGATGACAGGGTACATAATAGACAGAAAATAGTCATGATGTAAATTATAGAGAAAGATTAAAACATTAGTTCTTATTATTGCTTTTAAAACTTTTAGTAAAAATATATTTAAAAATTAACATGCTTGCATGCCATTCACTCCCACAAAGTCTAGATAACTAACAATGTAAACAAATAAAATCATCCCCAAATCCCCAATCCAAATATACATACTTAAAAAAAATGAGCACCAACAAACACACATGCACACATACCTGCAACCTTACTTTCCAATGAATGAGCACACTTCCTCTGTGCAAGATGTAGCAGATAGTTCTTCAAGGATTTTCTGAAATCTAGCAAAGATTAACAGTATTTATTTCTACTAGGGAAGACTTCCAAAACTAGGGACTGAAAAAGACTATTCTTTTCAGTCCCCAGTACTCAAGTTACAATTCTGGAGAACTACAACATGAAGACAGTGACCTTACTGGATTTTGGATGGTTGGATGGACATATAAATATTTGAAGGTCCAGAGCCATAAAGGGCCTTAAATATCACAATAAACCCCTTGAATTGTACCTAGAAGTCAACTTGTAGTATATATAGTTCACAAAGCAGTAGGGTAACTTGAATATATTGAGCTATGCTATCACTTTGTGGGCTATTTTCCACTGGTTTTCTTCCAGGATAAACCCATTTCTAACAGGTTAGAATGAGTAGGTTTTCCAGAAAAGGTTGTGATTGGCTTACAAAGTCCACCATAATCCCAGTTCCTTATAAGAGGAGCTGTGAGTCTAGAATGACTCCCAAATTGCAACCCTCTGCAATTCCTCTGAACGAGGAATTAAAGCCCTATTCAGAGACAAATCTAGAATTGGGAGAAATAGGCATACAAACTGAAGGTTACTCTAGATTTTAGAGATTAAGTCGAAGTCTCTTCTTGTTGATCTAGATTCTAAGTGCTATATTAGCACTTCATTGCCTCACTAGTCCAGCCCAGGTTCAGATGTTTAGCTAGGTATCATCTGCTATTGAAAATACTAATGGAAGACCTGTTTCAGCATCTTCACGTACTGTGGCTGTTAAAAAGATATTAAGATAGGAGGGACCCCTGAGGCACTTTATTCCAGGAAGGGGGTCAACTATTATAACCAATGCCCCATTCCCTTAGAGATGTTCCAGAAGAATACTGGGTTAATGGTATTAAAAGCTGCTGAGAAAATTTTGAGGCCAGGAGTTACACTCCTACTTATTGAATATTTTCAAGGGACATCTAATGATTCACTGTTTCACATGCCAGGTGACTATCTAAATAGATCTATTAAAGTCTGAATAGAATAGAATAGAATAGAATAGAATAGAATAGAATAGAATAGAAAGGGGCCTTGGAGGTCTTCTAGTCTAGCCCCCTGCTCAAGCAGGAGAACCTATACCATTTCAGATAAGTCACTGTCTAGTTTCTTCTTAAAAACTTCCAATGATGGAGTGCCCACGATTTCTGAAGGGAAGCTGTTCTGCTGGTTAATTGTCCTCACTGTTAGGAACTTTCTCCTTAATTCCAAGTTGCTTCTCTTTTGGTCAGTTTCCAACCATTGTTTCTTGTCCTGTCCTCTGGTGCTTTTGAAAATAATTTGATCCCCTCTTTTTTGTGGCAGCCCCTCAAATACTGGGATATGTTTATTATGTTACGATTTTTTTATTTACTAGAACAAAGAACCCAGTAAGCCAAGATCCCTTCAAGAAATAATATAGAGTCATCCTATGTTCCTTTGAATCATCTTTTACCTCCAAACTCTGTTCAATATGTTAATGGCTGATCAGATCGCAACTAATTTGCATTATATGAAACATAACACATTTTGTAATGCAAATAAGCCTGGTAGGTGGTTGGCTTATTAATTATGGAAGAAACAGAAATCACGTATTATAGAGAAAATAGAATATAAAGGTAAAGAGGTATATCAACAAAAGTTGATTAAAAAGAGTTTTTTAGATTTTTATACAAAATTATACGCTAGTGAAAATATACAAGCTTTAGATATAGATAAATACCTACAGGCAGCACATTTTCCTAGACTTTCAAATGAACAACAAAATGAGATGAATTGTTTAATTACTTCTAAGGAAATTATTTTGGCAATTAAACAGTTAAAAGGGAGTAAGGCTCCTGGTACAGATGGATTAACAGCAATTTATTATAAAACATTATCTGAAGAGATGATAGAACCATTAAAGGAACTTTTTAATAGTATCCAGATTGGAGGAGAAGTGCCTCCGTCTTGGAGAAGGGCTTTTATATCGCTGATTCCAAAGAAGGATCAAGACCTTACCCAGCTTAAGAATTATAGACCTATATCGCTTTTGAATACAGACTATAAGATTTTCTCGAATATTGGCAAATAGATTAATGCAAGTTTTGAAGCAAATGATTCATAGTGATTATTCTGGATTTATAACTGGAGGATATATGAAATATAATGTAAGACAAATTGTTAATTTAATTGAGTATTTGGATAAGAACAATCAAGTCCCTGCGACATTGATATTTTTAGATGCTGAAAAAGCTTTTGATCAGCTGAATTGGCAATTTTTATTGAAAGTTGTTGATAAAATGAATTTTGGGGATAATTTTTTATATTCTCTTATGGCTATATACCAACAACAATCGGCACAAATCATAATTAATGGGGGATTAACAGAGGCATTTTAAATTGAAAAGGGTACAAGACAGGGATGTCCATTGTCACCATTGTTGTTTGTTTTAACAATGGAGATTTTACTGATTAAAATTCGTGAATCAACTATAATAAAGGGAATAAAAATAAAAAAGAATAATTATAGGTTGAGAACTTTTGCGGATGACTTGGTTGTGACACTATCTCAACCGATTCAATCGGTTAGAGACTTGATGGAAATTATAATTCAGTATGGGAAAGTTTCTGGTTTTAAGGTAAATAATAATAAGACTAAAATATTATCTAAAAATATGATTATAAAGGAAAAGGAAATGTTAGTTAAATTGACAGGTTTTGAAATAGTGAAAAAGTTTAAATATCTGGGAGTATATATTACAGCCTCTAATGTAAAATTGTATAAAAATAATTATGAGATATTATGATTAAAAGTACAAAAGGACTTAAACAATTGGAAAAAATTACAATTATCCTTGTTGAGGAAAATTTCAGCTATTAAAATGAATGCTCTACCAAAGTTTCTTTTTTTGTTTCAAATGATACCTATTTTGAAAAAAAGATGCCAATTTGGATGAATGGCAGAAGGGTATTAATAAATTTATTTGGGTGGGGAAAAAACCAAGAATTAAATTTAAGATCTTACAAGATGCAGGGGAAAGAGAAGGACTTAAGGCGCCTAATTTGAAATTATACTATGATGCGGTGGTTTTAACACTGGTTAATGATTGGCTTAATTTAACAAATAAAAGTATACTTCACCTTGAGGGATGGGATTTATTATATGGGTGGCATGCATACTTAATTTATAACAAAAAAGTTGACCAGGCTTTTAAATCTCATATTTTAAGAAGTGCTTTATTGCATGTCTGGAAGAAGTATTATTATAGGTTAAATTATAAAATACCAGTCTGGGGGATTCCTGGACACGTGATAGAGGGGGATATCTATGGGTGAGAATTTGGATAGGATTTCTTATAAGGAATTACTTAGATTGGTAGGGAATGATTGGCAATTAAAACCATTAGTTGAGTTAAAGCAAGAAAAGATTGTACAGTCTTGGTTTCAGTATAATCAATTGTTGGTTAGGTGGAAGTTAGATCAAAAGGTTGGTATTACCTTAATGGATTAGAATTTGGTAAAACAGATTAAAGATCAAAATTGAGCGCATATAAAGCGAATTTATAATGCTCTAATAGAAATGGATTCGGAAATGTATTTAGTTAAAGATTGTATGGTAAAATGGGCCCAAAATATTCAAGAACCGATTCCATTGGATATATGAGAGGTAATTTAGGTTAGAAATGTAAAATTTACCCAGGCCCAAAATTTAAGAGAAAATTTTTACAAAATGTTTTATAGATAGCATTTGGATCCTAAAAAGTTGTCTTGTATGTATCCCAATTTACAGCCCAAATGTTGGAGATGTGGTAGCTTGGATGCTACTTATTTTCATATCTGGTGGACTTGTAGAAATATAAAAGCTTTTTGGATTAAGATTTGGTGGAACATTCAAAAGATTTTTAGGAGAAAAATAAAGTTTACCCCACAATTATTTTTATTGGGTGTTATTGTAGATTGTGATGCTAAAGAAATTAATTTGATGTTGAATTTTATAACAGCTGCAAGGTTATTGGTAGGGCAATATTGGAAGAAGGATTGCTTGCCTACTATAGAAGAATGGACGCTAAAATTGTCAAATTTAGCAGAAATGGCGAAAATTTCTGCTTAGTTGAAGGATCATTCAGAAGAAAGATACATTTCGGTCTGGAGAAGATGGATAGATTATATTCAGAATAAATAGGGGACTAAAAAAATCCATTTAGTTTATGAGTAAATTTTAAAGTATTATTATTAATAGTTTATTATAGTTGAATTTTATTAGTTTTATTATTATTTTTAGTATTAGTATTGTTTAACAATTTGGATACTGTATTGTTTAATAATATTGACTTGTTTATATTATTATGTTTATTTTTAATTTGTTTATATTTATGTTAAAGGGGAGTTAAAGCGCATTATGGACTTGGTTATTTATATAGTTGGTTAATGTTAGTTAGAGTTTGATTATTATATTTGTAACCCTGTACTCAACTCTGGGAAGTGAGGAGGGAGAGGGGGGTTTAAGGTGGGTGGGTTTTGGTGTGTATACTGTAATTTTTATAAAACTTTTCAATAAAAAAAAGAAATAATATAGTAACACAAAACCATATTTCAATCTCAGTCTTTTCTACTAGCACTAGATTATTTCTTCGGTTTGTATTTCCTCCATGATATAAATCACATCACAAAAAGTTATAAAAAAACCTTTTGAATTAGAGTATTGGATATTGAAGCCCTATCTAGCATTTAAAAAGTATGTTGAGATGTTTTGGTCATAAAAAAATAAATGAATATCATGTTGCAGAATAAAGAGCTAAAGGGTGAATGAACTGGAGAAAGGGGAACCCAAAAGTCAGGGCTGGATAGAAATGACATTAAAGTTAAAGAAAAAAACCACTAATGATTGATTGAATATGCTAACAAAAAGTATAGCGTGCAAAGATTGATAAGTAGGAGCAAGTCAATAGTGTTAGAGTTTTGTTTTTCTGAAACCTATGGCTTTAATTTCTTCTGTTTAAGTTTCTCATTAATTACACATGCTTAGCATACTGTTATTTTCCTGAAAAGACATAACATAGGTATGCATGAATTTTCAATTAAGCACATGAGAAGTCTTGAGAATCTTCTGCTTGTTGATGACAGAGATGAAGAGTTAGCCTTCATGCTTACGTCATAGCACCACTAGTAGAAATTCTTCACTGTGTCTTGTGTGTTGGATTAATCATTATGTTATTATCTCAACAAAAAGTTGGAACAAATATTATTCTTCCCCATTTTTTCACATTCAAACCTTTTCATTCTCTAGAAATGCAAAATAAATTTCTAGCACAGCACTGAAACCTCTATTGTTAGTGTGCCTTCAGGCATGTAATTAACTGAGGAATTTTATCTTTTCTATTCTATAGTTTGATCAGAATTCATAAACTCAAAGAAACTTTAAAGTATTGACCAGCATCCTCCATAAAAAGAAGTCATAAGAGCCTCTTGGAGGTATTATTATAAACTTGAGTGCACATCACTACTTTTTCGCACCAATATTAATGCAGCAGTAACAGACATTATTTTTACAGCTCAACCAGTACCAGCAAGATCATTTCTTTTTCCCATCATTTGCTTTAGAAATATTTGGGTTCTCAAGTTATTTCATGGCAAACATTTCCACTACTTTCTTTAATAGTAAAGAATACTTCTAGAACAAATTTCTCTTGGAAATGTGCTAACATAGGAAAAGCACTAACATAATTATGTCTGGGTCTTATACTAAGAATAGTGAATTATTTGCCAACAGGTATTAAAGAAACAGATCCAATCTATGCTTCTTCTAGGAATCCGTAAGCTACAGATTTATTGTGTTAAGATTTAAACTTCATTAATTTCTGGCATTGGGGGATAAGAATAGCAGATATGGGAAGACTTCTGCTTATACACTGTTATTGAAATAAGACAATTATTTTTATAGATCTGTCTTCTCTAATTCAATGCCTTTTAGATATGTTTGAACTGTAACTTCTACTAGCCATGTTATCTGCAACATCTTGGAGTTGCAATCCAACTACAATTCATCTAGAAGATGGCATAGGTAAATGGTGATATTTGATAACATTAGAGGTACCATCACAGGATGTAAGTTGTTCTGAGTAAAACTTCCTTTTGCAATTTACTGCTGGTGAAATTGTCAGTGCTAATGGGGTTCAAGTAATGCTCCAGTTGTTTATATCCTAGATTACAAATCTTGTTGGTTACTTCAAACATGTTAGTTTGATGTGCTATATATTTGAAGTACATGCTTCTATATCTGTTTTTCTATCTTTGTAAATTGTTTAGAGATCATGTATTATGTACTGAGCAAGGATAGCCTTACATGAACATTTGCTTACTTTCTAAAAGTGCACAATGTATTTTATATATTTTATTTGTTTATAAATTCTACATTTGTAATGTCATAATGATGCAGATATAGCTTAATGACCAAACTGAATACTTCTATATTTTCACTTAGGAAATTGTGTTTTTTATAAACTGTAAATCAAGCAAAAGTATGATGAAAATTATAATTTTGACACATTTTTGAGTAAATATAAAACTGAGAAGTATTATTATTTCTTTGCCTTTTATGAAGTTAGAGTCAAAAGTGACATGCAATAAGCCAATTGTCAGGCTCTGTTTATTGAGCACAACCTTTGCACTGAAGACCAAGTGACAGTGACATAATACCAATATCCAATGATTACATTAGACAAGGCAGAACAGAATAGCTCAGGATATATTAAAGCTGAAGTGAAATTTTAAATCCAAGTACAAATGAATACCAAGGATATGAATAAGTTACTGTATAACAGAGTCAAAATAGAAACCAGTAGCTTGATAAAAAGCACCAGCAGCTAACAGACAACTTTTTTTGACAAACTATATAACATAAGGCTGCAGAAGCTGTGATATTCGAAGATGAACAGGTGGGGCTGAAATGAGACTTCTTCTTCTTCTTCTTGTACCATATCCGTTATCAGACATTGGTGATCATGTTGGCGATCCTGGTTTAGCAGCAGCCACACGAAAAAGTGCTGCTGAGTTTTGTCCAAACCAGTCCCTTAGATTTTGAAGCCACGATGTTCTTCTTCTGCCTGGACCTTGTTTGCCTTCAATCTTTCCCTGGATAATTAAATGGAGTATGCTGTATTTTTCTGTGTGTCGCATCACATGTCCGAAATATTCTAATTTTCGCTTTTTAATTGTTTTGATGGTTTCCCTTGGCTTTCCCAGGCGGCTTATCACCTTCTCATTTCTGATCTTGTCATCTCAGCTTATACCTAATAGCCGCCTGTAAATCCACATTTCAAATGCTTCTAGTCTCTTCAGGTGGCCTTCTGTCAGAGACCAACTCTCTACTCCATAGAGCAGGATAGGAAAAATATAGCATCTGACAAGCCTGATTTTCAGTCTTAGGCTTATGTCATGACTGCAGAAGATTTTTTTCATTTTGAAGAATGCTGTTCAAGCTTTTTCTATCCTTCTCTATACTTCAACAGTCATGTCCCAGCTTTCATGTAAATTGGAACCGAGGTATGTGATCCTTTCAACTTTTTCTAGTGGTATTCCTTCTGAATTTATTGGTGGTAAATTAACAGGTTGTTTATTGATGACCATAAGCTTCAAGCCATATTTTTCAGATATTTTTGTGACTCTGTTGATGAGGAGCTGAACGTCTTCATGCTTACTGGCAAGCAGAACTGTATCGTCAGCATATCTTAAGTTGTTGATCCAAACACCATTTACTTTGATGCCAGCATCGATGTTTTGCAGTGACCCATTGAAGATTGACTCAGAGTAGATATTGAACAACAGTGGAGACAGAATACATCCCTGTCTAGCCCCTCTTCTTATTTCTGCATCAGCTGAATATTTTTGGCCTAGTCTCACATTTGCTACCTGATGCCAATACAGATTCTTTATTATTTGGATGTCTTTGTCGTCTAGTCCTCCTTGTTTCAGAATTTCTAATAGTTTGCTGTGTCTTATTTTATCAAAAGCTTTTTTGAAATCAATGAAGCACATGTAAACACTGTGACTGACATCTCTACAACGCTGTACAAGAACCTGAATGCTGAACAGTACATCTCATGTACCAAGATTGTTTCTGAAACCAAATTGTGTGTTACCTAGACGCTCTTCAATTTTGTTGTATATTCTTGTGTGAATTATTCTTAGGAATATTTTCAGGGGATGACTCATTAAGCGTATTGTTCTATATTCGGTACACTTCTTTGCATTTATTAGCATTTATTTAGCAACCTTGTCACAAAGGTTGATTTTAGCCAATCATTTGGTATCTTTCCTGTTTCATATATCTGATTGAAGAGCTGCAGTAAAAAATTCTTTCCATTGTCTTCCAGAAATTTTAAAATTTCTGCTGGGATATCATCAGGTCCTGTGGCTTTTCTTGTTTTGGCATGTTCAATACTCAGGCAATTGAGTATTTCTTGTTGGAACTCTGGAGTCCTTTTGATAGATAGATAGATAGATAGATAGATAGATAGATAGATGGATGGATGGATGGATGGATGGATGGATGGATGGATGGATGGATGGATAGATAGATGGTTGATTTTCCCCAGAGATATGATTTCCTACTGATTTTTGTTTCATTTTGTTTTTAAGAAAATAATACAAATAATACAAACCTAATAATTATAATCATGTAATTTTTCTGGTTAATGACCAAAATAAAATAACTGACTGACTTTCAATAAGTGATCACTATAACATCGCTTCCACAAACAAAACAAAGCAAATCCATAAATCCTATTACATACCTTGCGGAAAACTATTTTGTTCATCACGAGGTACCTAACCATGTACAAAACAACTCTGCAGGAAACAGGACCTTAGAGTATAGAGGAAAATGCATCTGGAGTTTTAAAGGAAAAGCTAAATTCTTCATTCCTGCTTTTCCTGAACCAATTTTAATCTTGCAGCAGATATGAATGCCCAAATAAGTCTTAAGTATCCATCTGAAGACTATTTTAGATTTTGGTAGAGATTCTTTTGATTTATACCAGTAAAAGATAGGTAAGATATAGCAAAAATGTCATTCATTTCTTCTTGAGCAGACATATGTGAATTTCTATTCATTGTATATCTCTTTTCTAATCTTAGTGCTCTGATCCCCCTGGACAGTTAAGTCATCTTTTTTCTCTCGCCCCAATCCTTTTATTGGGCTCTTCTGTTCCATTGGGAGAGAAACTATTTGAAGTTGCCAATTGTTTTGATCTCTAGGAGGATTAATCAGTATTCCAAAAGAAATTAGATGACTATTGCTGAGCACATCTTATAAAAGTGAGAATCTATATTGAAGATGAAATTTTTTGCTTCTCTGTTGGGAAAATTTGCCATTGTTCAAGAACACCTTCAGTTGCTTTAAAACTGAGCATGGCTGCAATAGTGAAATATAAAATGGCAGGAGACAATGGGTAGTGTATTTGTGTGATATACTCCTAGTAATATTTATCAATGTTATATAAAATAGGAGAAATGCCATTCAATTTCTTTTGATGTAAAATGTAGTTTTACATAATGAAAAAAGACATATAAACAGTCTTGCAACCTAAAGGCTGATTCATAGTTACATCATAAATAGTGCATAGATCACAGCTGATATGTGGTACATTTATATCACAACACATCCTGGTTAAGTAGAAAGCTTATTTGTATTCTTAGGCAAATAATTTATTTAAGTAGCTGAACACCAATTTTCTTTGCATTTTATGCTCTCAAGAGGCTATATTAACCAATATGACAAAAACATGACAATCTTTTCATTATATCTTGTGACTCACATTTGGTTTCTTGGGCCATTTCAAAGGGTTAGCTTTGAACTTCAATGTTTTTGAAGCTTACATCTCTCTACACAAAGCTGTTTGTATCCATATGAATCAGGTAATTCAGAAGAGATACTGAATTACTATTTTATGTTTCACTGTCACCATGACCATGGAATTCATTGCTCTAGAAAACTTCTATGTCTAACTTCTTTGCATATCTAGTATACTGTTTAGAAATGCTTTTTACAGAAAAGCAGTTTCTATACTTTTACTATGCTTGCAACACTGTACATTGCTTTTAAAATCTGCATAAATTATGATTTTATTAAGTATTTAGGAGTCATGTTGGCACAGTGGTTACAATGTAGTATTGCAGGCTAACTTTGTCCACTGCCAGGAGTTCGATCCTGACCAGTTCAAGGTTTACTCAGCCTGTCTTCCTTCTGAGGTTGATAAAATGAGGAATCAGATTGTTGAAGGCAATATGCTTACATTTGTAAACTGCTCAGAGAATGCTGTAGAGCACTATGGAGTGGTGTATAAGTCTAAGTGCTATTGCTATTGGTATTATGTTTACATTATATATGCTGTTTAATAATCTCTTTCTTGTGTTGAACCAACTCTTGAAATGGTTTATCTTTATTAAAAATATATTAAATTAATGAGCATATAAAATGGAATAAATATATTTACTTTTCATATTATATTTATTTAAAATGAATTTCATTTTTGCTTGAAAATAAATTGGTGGTGGATGCTTTTCAATCTATACTCATTTCACTGGTCAATGCATTTATATGAACCTTATGTTACTCAGATGCCCATTAGCGCCTATTCAGTGTATATTGATGCAACATTTCTGGCAACATTAGCATCAGAATTACTATAAAACATTATTTTTTACTTATTGCTTTCATTTTATGATAATTTATCAATGGTTGTAATTCAGAGTAAATATGAAAATCTTTGTGTAGATAAGTTAATTAAGCAAACATGACATACATAAATAACAAATTATCATCTATATCTATGTATCAAAGTGTTCACAACAATAGAAAGTTTCTTTTAAAAAACAGGCATTTGTATTTGTGAGATTGCATATTATCTGTACCAAGCTCAATATTTCAATATTGTGGTATTATTACGCCACTTTTATTACCCAAAGTATTAATTTGAATAAATGAGATCTACACATTAATGCAAATGTTATATGCAAACCAACTAGCATCTTGATGATATATTATGATGTCAAAGTGACACAGCAGCCACTAACATGCTTACCTGTATATTTACATAGCAAGTATTAAAAATGGATTGCATGGGAAACTTATTTATGTTAGATAATATCATTAGAATTATTTTTAAGCTATATATTGCTAGGATTGAAATTCACTGAATACATTATTTTCACATATCTACTGAAGTTATCTTGTTGTGTCTATTCATATTCTTGCAAAATCCATATGAGTTCATAACACTCCATGCCTACTGAATATTTTTCAGTAACATTCTAATTCTATCCATAAGCATAATTCCAAATTATGTGTGTGTGTGTGTGTGTGTGTGAGAGAGAGAGAGAGAATGGATGAATATGCATACATATATACACGTGCAGAAAGTATTTACTCCTTATTGCCTTGATTTCATACCTGCTTCTATTTTCAAGTGGAAGCAGGAGAGAAATGTCAGTAGAAGAGATAGTGTGATTATTCTATGTTCTGTGTCTGTTATTCTATATCATGATACAACATGATTGAGGCAAGCATTCAAAAAAAAAAAAATAATGATTCTTCTACTGATGGTTGCTTATTGAAGAGAAATACTGTAGCCTGTATTACATTTTGATACTCTTTTGTCTTCACTAGCTCCACATATGGGACACAAAACTGAACAGGTCAGAGCTTACAGTAATATGTATCCTAAAAAGAGAGAGATTGACAGCATGGTTTCCAGCAGTCTGGGAACAAGGAAGGAAGTAGAAACAGGGTGTGAAAGCAGCACCAGCAAAGGAAACAACAACTTTCAGTATTGAAATAAGGCAAATTTTCTGAAAGAATAATTTTCCCAAAGAAGCCATGCTGTATATTCTGACTGAAAGGATTTGCAAGAAAACAAGTGTATCTCTAATCCTATCAGATATGAATTTTATAACACAAATCAGAACCTGCAGCAAATAAAAAGGTAAGTAAATTAATATGCTAATTTTATACTTAACTTTAATAATTTGGAACATGAATAAGGGTATTATGTTCAACAAATAATATTTTACACTGCTGAGGATTATTGAAGATCCAACCACAACAACTATTATTTTCATATGATTTCTTTTTAATGAAGTTGGTATCTTTAAATATATATTTTTTAAAATATATTTAAAACAATGCACATATTAATTCTAGAGATGGTTGGAATTCTCTGCAACAATTTTTATTATATTATATGATATATCTATGAATGACTGCCTTATATGAAATAAAGTGTCTTTGTCAACACTAAAGCCTAGACAGTTTAAAGTTGTATCAGAATTGGCAATTAAAGTTTTTTTTTTTTTAACTAGGACTTATGAATAGTAAACTAGAAAATATTCAAGAACAATTGGTTTTATATATTGTAACTGCAGAGAGGCTATTATATGCACATAGATGAAATATGTAGAAATGTACATAATGGAAGCGTAGATTTTAATAATAGCAACTAGACCTATATACAGTACTATTCCTTAGAGCTTTACAGCATTCTCTGAGTAGTTTACAGAATCATCATATTGTCCCAACAATCTGGGTCTTCATTTTACCAACTTTAGAAGGATGGAAGCCGGAGCCAGTCAGGATTGAATTCCTAGCAGGTGGTAGAGTTAGCCAACAATGCTGTATTTTAACCATTATACCACCATGGCTCATGAGTTGTACACCACAGATTGTAAAGGGGGCAGAAATGGCTGAAATGACCAAATTCACTTTTCTGATTAGGAAAGCAACAGTAACTACTTTATTGAAACCTTTTATTGACTTTTTGTTAAAATGAATTATGATTTCAGAATATACTGATTAAAAAGGATTTTTTTCAAAAAGTTTTATTAATTTTCTAGTACATTTGATTAGTGCTTAATAAACATCATGTTGTCTGGGTTAATTTGTTTGCTTAATAATACAAGTTACATTCTTAATTTCAACCCCTTTTTTCAAACATTGATAAAGTAAATTCCATGTTTGAAAATATTCTGTATCTTCTTTCTCTTTAATACTCAATGTAAGTATGTCCATTTCAACAAACTCCAATATCTTTTTGATTATCTCTTTGTCTAGTGGTGTTTCTTCATTCTTCCAGTGTCGAGCAAATACAATCCTTGCTGCTGTTAATACATGCAATGTTAAATATACACTTTGCTTATCAAATTTTTCTGGTATTATACCTAATAAGAAAAGTTCAGATTTAAAATCTACATGTTTTCCTAACATCTTTTCTAACCAAGTGTGTATTTTTGTCCAAAATGTTTTGATTTAACACAGGTCCACTACAAATGGTAATATGTGCCAGATTTTTGGTTATATTTCCAACATTTACTAGACATATTTTTAAACATTTTTGTTAGTCTAGCAGATGGTAAGTGTCATCTATAAACATTTTATATAACATACTTTATAAGAAGTTGCCATTGTCAATTTATAATTTCTTTCCCAAAGATTTTGCCATTTCTCTAATTCTATATTATATCCAAAGATTTTTGCCCATTGCATCATTGTATCTTTCACTTGTTCATCCTCCATTTTCAAATTTAACAGAAAGTTATGTAGTTTCTTAATCAGTTTTTCATCAGAGGTCAACAATATCTGATCAAACATTGTCTGTTCTTTATAAAAGCCATATTTTTTGCCTCTTTATCATATCTCAATTGCATTGGCAGTTGAGGCCACCATGATAATTCAATACCCTGATGTAAAAGCTCTTGTTTAGATTTTAGTTTCCCTTCAGCATCCAAAATGCCCTTATATGTTAATTTTTTTTCATATTGCACTAAGTTCGGGTGAACAAATGCTTCCATTGTTAAAAGCCATCCTGGGATTTTCAAGTAGATTTTAGCTTTTAGCTTTTCCTATACAAAAAGTAGTGAATTTCTTACATAGTGGTTTTGAAAGTTTTATTCTTCTCATACCATAGCAATGCATGCCATCCAAGTTGAAGATCATGTCCTTCTAGATATAACAGTCTTTTATGTCTGAAAGTTATCCATTCTTTTAGCCATGTTAAGACATACGCTTGATAGTATAAGATCCAATGTGATAATCCAAATCCTCCATTTTCTTTGGATTCTTGTAGCATTTTCAGTTTAATTCTAGTTTTTTTATGGGAAGAATGAATCCATGGTATATAATTTAGGAAGGTGGAATCCATAATAATTATCTTTGTAACTTATGCAAAGAAGTCATTTCTTCAAATATTTCTCTTTTTCTTTCATTTTTTTTCTTGACTGTTATTGTTTCTCATTTTTTCTTTTATTGCTTTATAGCTTTTTCTTTTCATTTCTTTCTTTATATTTTTGTAATTTTTAATCCTGTAAAAATGTTTTCAATAAAAATTGTATGTATGTATGTATGTATGTATGTATGTATGTATGTATGTATATGCAAAAAACTGACCGTCAAAGAAAGATTAGTGAATGGAAAGAGAAGAAAAATAAATACAACGCAGGAAAGAAGCATTACAGAACAGTGTGAATAAGGTTAATTTTTTTGCAATGAGAAATGTAAAGTTGAAGAGACCAGCCTTAAGAGTAGTGAACCAATGAGAGCAGACATGGCTGCTCTAATTTAATTTATAAGGCAAAATATCATCATCTTCCCCTTGGAGAAGACTTTCATGCATACAAAAGGAGTTACAAGGTTCTACAATGATGGTATGTAGACTAGAGAGAAACCAGCTACTGACAAAATGGCTCTAATCACTCGCTGGTTGCCACGATTATCAAAGATCATCTATTTAGTGAATGTTACAGTAATGTAAAATGATGGGTAGGAAACAGTAAAAAAGATTCTAAAGTAGTTATTTTTCATACATTTTGTTTGGCTAGATTGGATAAAAAAATAATCTGATTCCATCATTTCTTTGTAACTGGTAAGTTGTAACTAAAATTCTGGTGAATCAAGGTAGCCAGTTAATTATGTCTTTCAAAAAACTACATCTGTGCATCCTGTACCAGATGTATAATAGCCTGTTCTTTGCCCAATTGGGTATAAAATCTACTTTATTTAATAGGGGTATAGAGGTAAGAGAACCAGTTCAGTTTAGTGGTTAAAGGCACCTGGCTAGACACCAGGAGTCCATGATTTCTAATCTCATTTTAGGCATGAATCCAGCTAGGTAATCTTGGGCCAGTCACTCTCCTTTTGGGCTTAGGAAGGAGACAATGACAAACCACTCCAAAAATCTTGCCAAGAGATGCCTTTCTGTGGTATGGGAAAAATAAAATACACAGATACTTTCAATGCCATGCTATAAGGAATGTACTCCTTTTGGAATGGGAGAGAATAAAACAAAAAATTTATACTAAAACACCAGAGTGGCTTTCAACAATGGAAGCCTTTGCCTACACAAATCTAATCAACTATGATAAAGTGGTCACCTACAAAGATATTTTGGATAACGATGGAAAACTTAAAGATAGGCAAGTCTTACAACAATAAGGCATTGACTTATCATGGTGGCCTTACAAATCAAAACAAGATATGAGAAAGATTTAAAGACAGTGGGATTTTATAAAGAATAGATAGAATTCGATCAAATACTTTTGAAAACAGATGAAAATTTGATTAAGAAACTCTATAGATTTCTGCTAAAATGGAAGATGGAAGAAGAACAAGTGAAAGACAATGATAATATGGGCAAAAAACTTTGGATATTCTATAGATTTAGAAGCTTGGCAAAAACTATGGGACAGAAACATTAAATCGACTAAAGCAGCTTTATATAAAGAAAATTTGTATAAAATGTTTTACAGATAGCACATGACACCAGCAAGGCTAGCGAAAATGTTTAAAAATATTTCAAATAACTGTTGGAAATGTAAACAAAAAACAGGCACTTATTATCACATCTGGTGGGTGTGCCCCAATGCAAATAAATTCTGGCGTAAGATTCATATATGGTTGGAAAAGATAACTAAAATACACATAGAATTTAAGCCAGAATTGTTTCTGCTAGGAATATTAGGATCTCATTATGGGAAAGAGAATGAGACCACAGCCAACCCCCATCCAATCAGAGCACAGCCAAGCTCCTAACCAATCAGAACACACCTCCATCCAATCAGAACACAGCCAAGCTCTCATCCAATCAGTTCATATCCCCACTGGCAGTTAAAAGGAAGAAACAGCTAAGACCACACATTGCTCCTCGGAGCACGAAGCTGAAAACACCAGCCTGAAGATGACGAATGGCACTTTGTCAAAACGTCGCCAAGACACTTCCAATTTTACGTGGGAGAAAACCCAAATAACCAAAGACCTACATACAAATACCCACAAAAACGTCAGAAAACATATATATAGAAGAAAAAAGAAAAAGAAAGAAGATTTCTTTCTCCCATATTTGGGCTGACAGGGTGCATCAAGAAACATTCAAGGTAAATCTCCTTCCCCTGTCTCTTCCCTCCCTGATACAGCTGACAAAGTGAGAAGGAGCCTGTGGCCTAGAGGTTAATACAGCTGCCTAACATGCACACAGCCCAGGCTCGAATCTCAGAAGGGTAAGTGTGGCTGAAGAGAGTTAAGAAACTCGAAATAGCTATCCCATTCTCCCTTAATTCTTTGTTAGCAATCCAAATTTTATAATATATATAATACATTTATAATATAATTTACATATATATAAATTATATAAATTATATATATATATATATATATTTGTTTTCTGAGGTTTTCGCAGGTATTTGTATGTAGGTCTTTGGTTGTTCGGGTTTTCTCTCACGTAAAATTGGAAGTGTCTTGGCGATGTTTCGACGAAGTCCCATTTGTCATCTTCAGGCTGGTGCTTTCAGCTTCGTGCTTCGAGCAGCAATGTGTGGTCTTAGCTGTTTATTCCTTTTAACTGCCAGTGGGGGTATGAACTGATTGGGTGGGAGCTTGGCTGTGTTCTGATTGGGTGGAGGTGTGTTCTGATTGGTTAGGGGCTTGGCTGTGCTCTGATTGGCTGGGGGGTTGGCTGTGCTCTGATTGGCTGGGGGTTGGCTGTGCTCTGATTGGCTGGGGGAGTGTTCTGTTTGGTTGTGCTCAGGTTAGTCTGAGTTGCAGAGGGATTCAAGATTTTGGGCTGCCCTGCCATTCCTTGGCTTCGCGTTCGTGGTCGTGCTTCCTCTTCATGGAGGGTGTCAGTTTGCTTCATGTATGGATGGGGGGGGTTTAAAGTGGCTAATGATGCAGCTGTGGTCTGGCTTCTGGTTTGTGGTCGTGCCTCATAGTCAGTGTGGCTTGGGGTTTGTTTTTTGCGTGGATGTTTGGTGGTGACATCCTGTGTGGTTTTTGTGAGTGTGGGTCTGGTATCATTTTTTGTGTTAGGGAGTCGTTTGTCAATGAGGGCGGGTTTCCAAATGGCTGGTAGGCGGGAGGTATCATCTCGCTTGTTCATGCTGTGTGGGGGTTTTTCTATCTCGATGGCTTCTTCTGAATTATTCTGTTATTAAAATGTCACTTTTGCAATATATTATGTAGGTCTTGGTTGTTCGGTTTTCTCCCACGTAAAATTGGAAGTGTCTTGGCGAAGTTTCGACAAAGTCCCATTCACATCTTCAGGCCAGGCTGCTCGAAGCTACGAAGCTGAAAAACACAGCCTTAAGATTGACGAATGGGACTTCGTACGGAAACGTCGCCAAGACACTTCCAATTTTACGTGGGAGAAAACCCGAACAACCAAAGACCTACATACAAATACCCGCGAAAACCGCAGAAAACATATATATATATATATATATATATATATATATATATATATATATATATATATATATATATATATATCCTCTTAATTTGACTGGCCCAGTTACAAGTATTAAGAACACTCACCAACAACTTTCTATATATATTCCAGTCTTGTATGAATTGAAAGACAGATTTGGAGAGGGTAAACTAAATGTAACATTTATAGAAAATCCGTCTGAGCATTAATTAACATTGATATAACTCAGCAATATGTGATAGTAGTCAACAGCATTTTCTCTATCCAAATATGGATCTGCTCCCAAGTGCTTGAGAAAGTGCAGTATTATTGTCCAGTATTGATTATAACTTATTAATAATGTGCTTGAATGGCTTGTGCAGTGTGTTGTAAGTGACAGTCATTTTATGTTTTGAGTGTCTGTCTTTTAGTGGGTTGTCCTGGGACTAGATCTGGCTCTATTGATTTGTATACTGATCTTTTTGGCTGGGTAGTTCAAAACTAAGTGCCTGGTTTGTTCCATCAGTTGAATATTCTTGTTATGTGAAACAGAATAAACATGTTTCCTTTATATCATTGGTGCTTATGTGTCCACTGTATATTGTATTGTGAAACCAAGAAAGTGAATTTGTTATTTAGCTCTCAGCTTGAAGCTGAGAGTGATGATAGGGTAGGAATTGTTAAAGTGTTAAGGTGATGGAATATGCAATTCATTTTTGTTTCCATTTCTCTTCCTATTAACACTGATACCTTTACTTTAGAAATTTAATTTGATGAAAGACTTATCATCTCTTGAGATTTCTTTAGTTCTTTTTCTTTTCTTTCTATCTCATCCAAAATACCCTGTGTTTTCTCTTGTATCTTCTTTTTAAGTTCAGTATTATATTGTACAAACTAACCTCTATTTCTTTTACTTGTATCTCACATGATACTTAAATCAGTGTCTTTATTTGGGTTACCTTAAAATTTCTTTTTTTTACAACCCTCTACACTTGTTTCTTTATGTAAGAAAAAATTATTTAATTTCCATTAAAAAAAACTGATTTCCTTTTATAAACAAAACTCAAATGGTTATGAATATAAAAGTTTATGGTAAAACTTCTATTTTAGAGTTCATAGTAGCAAATTCTTTGAGATCCAAATCACAAGTATTTTTGAGAAACTATGGCTTTCTGAAAAGTAGGTGTATTTTCTAGACCATTGTTTCTCAACCTTGACCATTTTAAGGCATGTGGACTTCAACTCCCAGAATTCCACAGCCAGCCTTAAAATTGTCAAGGTTGAGAAACACTGTTCTAGACCATTTCCATGTATCTGCTACCCTAATTGTAATATAATACTAAAAAGCTTTTGGTAATTCATTTTGTGAATTTTTTTTCTCTATTGCTCTATCTAGATGTGGGGAGATCAATACTTTCCAATTTCTCATCAAATATCAATTTTCATAACACAAATATATTATTTTTTTCATAAATCATTTGTAAAAACAATACTTTGTCCTTATTTGGGGCTTAAGTTCCCAGCATCACAGTCTTAACGCCATGTGATTCAGCTTCCACACAAATACAGAACAACTCCATTTCTTTTGTTTAAGTCCTGCTAAAATAAATTCTTCATTAAATTTTTTATAAATCAAATATTCAGATCCTATTTCCTGATATAAATCTCTTGTAGAAAAAATATGTCTTGTTTTAATTATTTTAAAGTGAACTATTTAAATGCTGTCTTTTAGAGAGCATTTCCTTGATCTATATTCCACATTAAACATTTGAAATCCATAGCTAGGCTAAATTTTTTAGAAAAGTCAATATTCATGGTACCTAATACAATATTGTTTTTCAAATCCTTTAGCACTAGTTGCAAATTTTGTATAGACTACTCTGCAACCTCTGTTTGGGCCAAAGCAATTTCTCCTTTAAATTTTTTCGAAAGTTCTTTCAACTTTTTAAATAGAATTCAGTTGAAACCATTTCTGTGAAGAAGGAGAGTACAAAAGTTGGCTTGAAACTCAACATTAAGAAAACCAAAATCATGGCATCTGGCCCTCTCAATTCCTGGCAAATAGATGGGGAAGAAATGAAGATAATGACAGATTTTATTTTCCTGGGCTCCAAGATCACCGCAGATGGGAACTGCAGTCAAGAAATTAAAAGATGCTTGCTCCTGGGGAGGAAAGCTATGACAAATCTAGACAGCATACTAAAAAGAGGAGACATCACCCTGCCAATAAAAGTGCGTATAGTCAAGGCCATGGTTTTTTCAGTTGCAATGTATGGATGTGAAAGTTGGACTATAAGTAAGGCTGAGCAACAAAGAATTGAGACCTTTGAACTATGGTGCTGGAGAAGCGTCCTGTGAGTCCTTTGGATTGCAAGGCGTTCAAACCGGTCAGTCCTAGAAGAGATCAACTCCGACTGCTCTTTAGAAGGCCAGATCCTGAAGTTGAAACTCAAATACTTTGGCCACCTAATGAGAAGGAAGGACTCACTGGAGAAGGGCCTAATGCTGGGAAAGATTGAGGGCAATAGAAGAAGGAGACGACAGAGAATGAGGTGGCTGGATGGAGTAACTGAAGCAGTAGGTGTGAGCTTAAATGGAATCCAGAAGATGGTAGAGGATAGGAAGACCTGGAGGAACATTGTCCATGGGGTCACAATGGGTCGTACATGACTTTGCAATTAACAACAACAAAAACAAATTTCAGTCATAGAAGCCTGATAAGACTTACTTTTGCAGTTGTGAAAAAATTGGAATTTACTAAGTGGACTATTTATCTGTTGTAAAAGAAAATCTCTATCAAGCTGTAAAATAATTGTTTTCAAAATAGCTTGCTTGGGCTTTTTATCCATATAAAGAAATAAGACTTGGCTGGTTCCCATATAAACTAACCACAGCTATGAACAACCCATCCCAGTTGCTCAACTTGGAAGTGAAGAGCAAAAAATTCAATTCCGTAATTTACTTATTAGGAACAGCTGTTTCAACATATGGATTATTTCATGATCTTTCCTGTGTCCAGAGACATTTCAATATTCAAAATTGGACACTAATTCCCACTCTGGTGCTATCTCTCATCCTCCAGCATGCTATCCAGAGACCTTTAGAGATGACTATGCCTCCATTACTCTTCCATTACTGGAAATTCTCTCAAATGGACTCACCGAAAATAACAAGAATTTTTTTCCAGCTGTCCAGATTCATTCAGAGTGAGAGGGTAGACATATTAATTTTATAAATTTTCTAAATAAATAAATAAACTCCACCAAATTTTAAAACCATTTCACAGCTATCTTTAGCTACCTACTTCAATATTTTGTATTCAAAGGTGAGTAATTTATACCTTCTTAGTTTCTAAACCAGCTTAAATTCTGTATATTCATTTAAAACCACACATCTTAAACCACATGTGCCCTTGTTTCTTTTACTTTTGATGAAAAGAGAACACGAGACAAAATCTATAATGGTATAAATATTTCCATGGGTAATTAAAAATATTCATTGTAACAAATGTAGTAATTTAAAGTTTATTGAATAACATATACTAATGAATCTTCTGGGGGAGAAATGCCACTTATTTAATTTGTTAGAAATATCTGTACTACAGTTTATCAGAAGTGGATTTTAAAAATCTGCATTACCTTTTGATAAAATCAATTATTTGATGCCATTTTAGTAAATCCGTCTTTTATTCCTCCTCCCATTAAAAAAATCCAGAACTATTTTTTTTACCAGTTGAAACAGCAAAATTTAGTAATACAGTAATGCTTTTTAGCATATATAATGTATAGCATGAAGCTTGAGGCTACTTAAGAGAATGCATTTGTGATAGAGAAAAAAAGTACAGTATTGAGCTGCAAAAAATAATACTGTTTGAAAAACTCTACTTTTTCCACAATACATTTCCTTTTTTTCATTTTTAATAACTCTGTTTTATTCTCATTTCATTATGAAAATACTTATGAATTTGGCTTAGTTCTTATAACTATCTAAAAAAAAGACAATATTCCAAGTGCCAGAATTTTTTTTTTAATTGTGTAAAAGCCTAACACATTTTTGAAATCCTTTTGCCAATAACACAGCTGAAACACTTCCATTCAAAATTGCACTTGGGACTTTCTTCTCCTTTTTTCTGTGCTCTTCCTTTTATAATTAACTAATTAAATTAAATTATCATAGATACGTAGAAGGCATCTATTTACATTTGGAACAAGCATACAGAACAGCAATAAGCATCCTTTTTCAGGCCAAGGTGGGCTGTTGGCACCACCACAAAGGTTTGATTGAATGAAAACAAAATGTTAATGAAACCTAAGCCTATTGAAACTAAATTAAATAAACGCTAGAGTTCATTTAACAAATTCAATACAGCTTTTTTCATGTTGTATCAAGAATTACAATTAAACATCAACATCAAAACAGAATATAGAGGCTATACTTATACTCTATGCTATGGGGCTTTTGTGTACGTAAATTTATGTAAGACTAAATATATCCATGTAAAATATTAAAGTGACTGAAAAGTAATTCTGGAGTGATAATGTAATTGAACAGTATCTGAATGATTTTATTTTCATTTGCATCCCAGCAGGTTTTTTTAAGCTATTCTTCATCTCCTTATGAGATCTTTGATAATTTTAATTTCTTTATCTTTCTTTCAGATGCTATTAAAGATAACCACTTTTTAAAAACTATATATCAATAAATATCAAAATATTTATTATTCAGATTTATAAAGTATTATATCTGTCATAAGGTCACAAATATAAAGCAACCACTTTTTGATGTTGATCAGGCTGTTTGGCTATAAACTATCCAAAGCTGGATTTCTATGAGGAAAAGACATTTAAAATAATAATAAAATGTTTCTTCTGATGTTACTTTTTCTTCATTTTATTTAAAAAAGGAACAGACATACAAACCACATACTGGACATAACAACACACTAGGAGCGAAAGACGATTTAGATTTATCCATCTAACCAATGACATCCACTTTTCTTTGCTGAATAGGCACATTTCTATATTTCTTGAAATCTAGGTCACTGTTTTTGAATTATAGTCCCTGTAGAAATGCAGATGCAAAAGTAAGTAAATAACATTGATGTTTTATGACAACAGAGAAGCTACAGATTAATTTTTATCAGGAAATGTGTGTTCCCCATAGAACAGCAAAGAAAGGACACATTATTTCACACAGTTAAGGCAGTAGTTTAAATTCTTCAGTGATTATTACATCTTTTGATAAGGAACTTTTGCCTCTGACATTGTATAGATTGTACATCTTGGAAAATACCTCTAGAATATATTAATTGTGTGTATAAGTTTTGCATCATATTGCTTTGCAAAATAATTATTTGTAGTTTAGATATATACAGTCTTGTCCCAGAACAGAAGATAACACACTGTCATGTGTTCAAATTAGATTGACCAACACTCAAAAGGACCACAGCCCTGAACTCTGGGCAGGTAGGTTAGGATTAGGGTTAGGATTCAGAGATGTTTTATTTTGGGGAAAAAAAACAAGATTCAAAAGTGAAATATGAAACTTACAAATCTGTATGTAAATGTTTCCAATTCTATATTCTATCCTATTATTGTTACTATATTACTACACTTTACTACTACTCTAAATTGCTATACACTGTTGTAATAATATTACATAGCCATGCTTTCTTTTTCCAAACACTGTTCTGCCTTAATTCCTCTCGTTGGAATTATTTCCTCTTTTCTTCTCTGTTACTGTTACTGGCCCGCATATAAGAGTACTTGCAACTTTCAATATTACGTTTTTATATTTGCACTTTTCTTCCTCTATACTTCTTTTCCTCTGGATCATTCACTCACTTTGAGGGGAAAATACCTTCTTTTATTCATCCCGCTCACTGTTTGTTGGTGGCTACAGAGCTTGTCAAACTGGTGTTTCCTCCATTCTCTTCCCATCTCCTTCCTCACTCATTTCAACTTTGCAGCTTTATTAAGCAATTCTGCCATGCTGACACTGGGAAGTAGACTTAAATAGGAGGGGGGAAAGGCAGTAAAGGAGCCTGAATTTTTTGTAAGCAACCTATTTTTATACACACACACACACACACACACACACACAACATAGACCAATGCAAAAATCTTTATTTAGGATTTAGCAAATATAAGCATTGGAAGGTAGGACATATAAACAACTTGATGGAGAGAGAAACAAAACCTTAAATCCCTGTAAAGCTTGCTTTAAATGAGTTCCAAACAATTTAAGTCCAAAGCAGGAGTTCAAGAGTTCAAATGTGGATTGTCAGTCTGGGTTCCAGGAAGCAGATTGGAAGAAAAAAACAAGAGTTTTCTCAGCAGCAGTTTCAGAAAGCAAACACACTGAGTTCTGGCAAGCAGTGTGATTATTCCCAATTGAAAACTCTGGGCAGTTAAATTCATCAAATATAAAGGGAAGAACTTTAGAAGGCCAGATCCTGAAGTTGAAACTCAAATACTTTGGCCACCTAATGAGAAGGAAGGACACACTGGAGAAGGGCCTAATGCTGGGAAAGATTGAGGGCAATAGAAGAAGGGGATGACAGAGAATGAGGTGGCTGGATGGAGTCACTGAAGCAGTAGGCGTGAGCTTAAATGAACTCCAGAAGATGGTAGAGGACAGGAAGACCTAGAGGAACGTTGTCCATGGGGTCACAATGGGTCGGATACTAACTAACTAACAACAACAACAAATGAACTAAATCCAACTTGCCTCTTCTTGATTGTCATTTGTCTTTATTTAACTATAACCAGCTGCTGACCATTAGGTGAAAAGATTCCTGTGCACAGATTTTTAGCAATAAATCAGTTAAATTGAACCATCATGTGTTGACCTGGGTTTTCATACCTGATACACATACAGAAATCAAGAGTGGGAAAGCCCTTCTCTTGCAAAAAAAACACTCACTTTTGCTCTGTGCTTAGTTGTATGTGCCCAGGGAGTGGAAACAGATCTAATTCCTAACTGCTGGTTTCAGAGGACTTGAATGTTCTATGGCATGCCAACATTAGATACCTGATTACTAGGCTTCCCTTAAGCAGGGCATTAATTTGGGGAAATTTCTTCCATCTCAGATTCTTCTCTGACTGAACTGGCCATCACACATAGTAAGAATGTTGTGTTATTCTCCTAGCTCTGCATTCCCGAAACTATTCCAAGGATCAACTCCATTTACAACTTTTATTGCTGTTTAATTCTTAAAATTCTAATAAAGACTAATGCTACAATCTTATCTGCATATTTGTTTAGGAACATGTCCCATAGAACACGAGCTTTTGGTTTTTGAATAAGCATAAATAGAATTACAATGTGAAAAGTTATAAAGCATTTAGGGGAAACAGTTATTTATGAACAATCAATTAAGATGATTGAAATGTGTAATTAGGATCAAAAGAACCCAAACATTGAAGTAATCCATTCACTGCATTCATTAAGTAATTAATAACCACCCAACTTACTTTAGTCCAATGTACTTCACTAGGTTGTTGTTGGAAAAATAGGAGGAGGGAGTATTAGATATATCACCTGATTTATTTATTTGTTTGTTTGTTTGTTTTGTGCATGTAGGTTTAGATAAAATAAATAAATAAACCAAACCACCAGTATTTTCAAGTGTATAAGAACCCCCATACAAATATACCTTGCAAAGCAAAGGGTGATCTTTTTTCCATGGGAAATTTCTTCTGAAGGAGTCAAGAAAGTGCAGCAGTTGATGATAAAATAACCATGGAGAGCAATTAAAAGTGCTGGGAAACTGTATGTCCACAACCCCATACTTTATACAACAACAACAACAACAACAACAACAATAATAATAATAATAATAATAATAAAAAGTTGGAAGGGACCTTGGAGGTCATCAATCCCCTGGTCAGGCAGGAAATCCTATACCATTTCAGACAAATGGCTGTCCAGTTTGTTCTTAAAAATTTCCAGTGTTGCAGCATTCACAATTTCCGGAAGCAGGTTGTTCCACTAATTAATTGTTCTAACTGTCAGAAAATTACTCCTTAGTTCTAGGTTGCTTCTCTCTTTGGTTAGTTTCCATCCGTTGCTTCTTGTCCTGCCTTCCGGTGCTTTGGAGAATAGCTTGACTTCCTCTTCTTTGTGGAAGCCCCTGGGATATTGGAACGCTGCTATCATGTCACCCCTCGCCCTTCTCTTCATTAGACTAGACATACCCAATTCCAGCAACCATTCTTTATATGTTTTAGCTTCCAGTCCCTTGATCATCTTTGTTGCTCTTTTTTATACTCTTTCTAGAATCTCAATATCTTTTTTACATCGTGGTGACCAAAACTGGATGCAATATTCTAAGTGTGGCTTTAGTATAGCATTGTAAAATGATATTAACATGTCACGTGATCTTGATTCTATCCCTCTGTTAATGCAGCCTAGCACTCTGTTGAATTTTTGGGTAGTTGCAGCACACTACTGGCTCATATTTAAGTGATTGTCCACTAGGATTCCAAGATCCCTCTCGCAGTTGCTACTATTGAGCAAGATACCATCTATACTATACCTGTGCATTTGGTTTTTCTTGCCTAAATGTAGAACCTTACTTTTTTCACCATTGAATTTCATTTTGTTAGATAGCACCCAACGTTCAAGTCTATCAAGATCCTTCTGTATCTTAAGCCTATCTTCTGGAGTGTTGGCTGTTTCTGCCAGCTTGGTGTCGTCTGCAAATTTGATGAGTTCTATCTATCCCCTCATCTATCCCCTCATCCAAATCATTGATGAAGATATTGAAGAGCACTGGGCCTAGAACAGAGCCCTGGGGCAGTCCACTACACACTTCCCTCAATGTAGATGTGGTTCCATTGAGGACCATATGCTGAGTACAGCCAGTCAGCCAGCTATGAATCCATCTGGTGGTGATGCTGTGTAACCACATTTTTCTATCTTATCAAGTAGTAGGTTGTGGTCTACTTTATGAAATGCCTTACTGAAGTCCAAGTAAATTATATCCACAGCTTTCCTTTGATTCACTAATTTTGTCACTTGGTCAAAGAATGCAATAAGATTTGTCTGGCATCATCTATTTTTGACAAACCCATGTTGGCTTTTGGTAATGACTTTGTTTACATCTAGGTGTTCATTGATTCGTTGCTTGATTATCTAATACATTATCTAATACAGCGGTTCTCAACCTGTGGTCGCCAAACAACGCGATCCACCATTTTTGTCTCAGCCGGCGCAGGGGCGCCGCCGCGCATGCGTGTCGCGCAGGGGGCGGCGCTGCGCATGCGCGTCATGCAGGGGGCAGTGCAGGGGTTGGCACCACGCATGCATGTCACGCAGGGGCGGTGCAGGGGGCGCCGCCGCGCATGCGTGACATGCAGGGGGCGCCGCCACGCATGCGTGCCGTGCAGGGGGCGCCGCCGCGCATGCGCAACACCTGCTTATGACCGGGGTCGCCGGTCTAAAAAGATTGAGAACCACTGATCTAATACATTGATTATCCAATTTTTTTCCTTTTTTGAAGAATGAAAACAGAGTATTGCAAACAAACTACAGCTCAACTTGTGCCATCAAAAATCAGAAAATACTTCTCTTGACATTGAGAAAAAAAAGACAAATGCACACAACTCTTGCACCAATCCAATGATAGATGAAGGAATATTAACTGTTAATTGGGCATCTTTGTGCTGATCAATAATACAAGTATTCACTAGTATTGACTAATTACTGATATTTGTTTATCTATCCAAGGTGATAAATGGAGCAATGATAGCAATGCAAATGAACATTTATCTTACATTACAATGTTCTCTGCAGTTATCTAAGGATGCTTGCCATTGATATTTAGTCTGTATAAATTTTATTCCACTATTTCAGGCACAAGTTAGCTTTGCTTTAATTCTATTTTTGTGAAGACATTGAATTTCTAAATATTTCTACTGCTTTATATGGAGGAGCAGCTGTTTTTTATATCATATCTGTATTTAAAAGTCTTAAGACTAGTTATAATTTCTAAACATTTTCTCTTGAAATCCTTTCTTTTATTTAAAAATGATTTGCTATAGAATAATGAATATAAATTATACAGGGAAAATTTTAAAGTATTTTGCATACCTTAAATATTTTCAAAAATTGAGTCTGAAAGACATTATCATCTATAGATTTTCATTTCTTTTCATAATAAGAAAAATCATTGAAAATTTGTAGGGAAGAAATGAGTCAGTTATATTATTCTAACACTGTCACTGTCTTCATAAATACTTTTCAAAAAGTTGAAGTTGTATAGAGTTCATAATATGAAACCTTAAAGTAATTATAACTTCATGTCTGATATGTGACTTTGAACTAAATTGGATCAAATTAGAGAGTCAACTACTTAAACTTTAAAATCTCATATTTTCTATCCAATAAAAAGCATTAGTCAGCTAAAGGACCTTAAGAAACTTATATGATAGTTTTGTTGAGCAAAATGCAATTTTTTAATATGCACACAGAATGCTCAATAAGTTATGTTTTATAGTCACAATTTTTGTTGCATTCGGTCTCTTGTTCTATCTTAATATATCATAATGTTTCCTGAATGTGGTATTTCCTGGGTAGTGAGAAAGAATGGACATACATATTGTTTTGGAATATGGAAAATCAAGTATTCAAAATAAATATATCGGTTTTAAGGCTAAGCTGAAAGTGATCACTGCATTTTGAGAGGATTTTGACATCTTAAGTGTCAGTCTTTAGTTTTATGACACAAAAGTAGAAATGCAGTATTTTCTTGAATTATTATTTATTTCATTTTGTCTTTTTTTGTCAAGTGTTTAAATTAGCTTTATTTTATATTGATGACATTTTCATAGAAACATAAGCCTCCTGGTGTCACTTTATAGGGGAGATGGATGGCACTCAAATTTAATAAATATTTTAAATAAATAAATAAATACGTATGTATGTAAGTAAATAAATAAATAAATAAATTTATTCTTCCTTGACATTTTTTTCTGCCATTTTCAAAATTAACCCGGAAATTAATTTCAAAGAGTTCATGATACTTATTTAAGGAACATCTAATCATCTTTTAAACAAGAATTCAAATTAAAATCAAACCTTTTCTTTTTCAGTTTATATTTTTTTTCTTTTCATATAAGTATATTTTAGAGCACTATAACATTACCTGACCTAGGAAATTCAAGAACTCACTTGGCTTGAATTATTCATTCAACATCTTCAAAAAGAGAAATATATAGAAATAAATTATGCTAATGTTGAAAAGGGAACAGAAGGAAGGGCAAAAAGCTATACTGGGAAGGGGGCAGGAAATATATCTTTTCCATCATAACTAAAACTATTCTTGAGACATTAAAATCAGAAAAGAATACTGTATGACATCACATTTTAGAAGAAATCAATAAGTCATTTTAGTCAAATTAAATGGTTACTTGTTTAGTTTAGTAGTTTAGTTTAGTTTAGTTTGGCTTGGTTTTAGATAATGGTTGTTATTAAACAGAATTTTGTCCAAATATATCATCACTAGGTTGGTAGAATGCAATTTTATATCAAGAAAGTGACCTCATATTTAAAAATAAGTTATGGAGGCCTTCATTCAAATTGCTTTTACATTATAATTGGTTTTAAAAGTTACAGTATGGAATTTGTACATAAGAAAACATGATCATCTCTCTTCAACCTTTGAATCAAATCTTTATTATGGGCAAAGACGAGCATAAGTCTTCAACCTTTTTTCTTCAGTTTGAAATCCTTGACTCTTCAGTTCTTTATTCAGGTATACTCATAATTTGATATGCTGGAATATTGCTAAGGTGTTCCTTCTTTCTATTTTGAACAGATTTTGAATTACTGTAGCAATGAGTTTCTAAAATTTGATTGCGTCCCGTAACACTTGAAGGGTCAGTCCCAAATTCACATCATATAATGAAAAAAAGCCTTCTTGAAAGGTAAAATAAACTGGTAAAAGAAACTGATATTTTTGCTCATAGTTATACTTATATTGCTGTGCAGAATGGAACAACAGAAGTCAGATTCTTTTTGTTTAGTTACAAGGGTACATTGTTTTGAATACTGTTTTAGCAAGAATCTTAATACACAGATGAAATGACATTTATTTATTTATTTATGAGACTTATATACCGCTTTAAGTGCAAGCACTCTGTAAGCGATGTACACCAGTAAGCAATGTATATATATATTTACATTGCCCCCAACAATCTGGGTCCTCATTTTACCTACCCCGGAAGGATGGAAGGCTGAGTCAACCTTGAGCAGGTGAGATTTGAACCGCTGACCTGCTGAACACAGTCAGCTAAAGTGGCCTGCAGTACTGCACTCTAACTGCTGCACCACCTCGGCTCATAATTTCTCCTGCAACAATTCTAAAAACATTCTTGCCTGCTTCTATCATTTTATACAGTGGTGGGTTTCAAATATGTGTGGTTTTATGTGTGGATGCCGCTTCCAGAACTTCATTCTGGGCCTGGACAACAAAAAACTAGCTACCGGTTCTGCTGAAGTGGTGCAAACCAGCTGAATTCTACCATTGATTTTGACTTTGAATCTGCCTTATTCTTCAGTGTACTTTGAGCTCAGCCAAAAAACGTTTATACTGACTTTGACAGAAAGTTTCATTTTAATAATAATAATAATAATAATAATAATAATAATAATAATGTTGGAAGGGATCTTGGAGGTCATCTAGTCCAACCCACCTGCTCAGGCAGGAAACCCTATACCATTTCGGACAAATGGCTGTCCAGTCTCTTCTTATGCAAATAGACTTTGCATGAAACATTTAGAAATGATTAATAGAAATGCCTCCTACACAATCTTTCAGTCTATTAGAATGTGACATATATGCATAAACTATCATCAACAAGGCAAACTGTTGTAGGTGAACAAGTATTCTATAACTTAGTGATAAACAATTACACTGCTTTGGGTTATTAATATATAAGACATGAAATTCTAAATAGTGACTTTTCCTAAAATAGGGCTAACCTATCATCTGC